>NW_006794958.1:2929505-2990731 GCF_000442215.2 Lipotes vexillifer | reverse complement strand
TTCCTGCTGTTTTATCTTATGTATGCATTGTAGAAAAAACTTGAGAAGTGTTAGTGAAAAAAATTATAAACACTTCCATAAGGATAAAACATAACTCCATGTAAATAAAAATAGCCATTAAAAATGCTGCATTCCCTAAAAATTACTGGCAGATTGCAATACTGAAAATACTATAATTCAAGAATTAAAAGTAATAAATTTAAGGACATGAAAAATGATATTCAATATGAGTCAGTGACTTGATGATATGAAATCTGAAAATTTCCCAAAGTCGAGAAGAGCTTCTTGGCATAAATTATACCCATTACAATATTTTAAGTAACTTTCATGCATGTTGTACCCTTTAGGAAACAGTGCAGTGGAGGGCATTTGTTCTTGGTTTTTCCCCTGGGAGTAGGAAACATGAGTTTTGAAAAATTCATAGGTAATAAAGTTAATGGTCTATGAAATAAATACTTTTAAGTAGTTTGAAACATTTTAAAATTAATTAGATTTTAATTAGTTTCAAAAAACTGATGTATAGTTGTATAATATTAGTTTCAGGTATACAATACAGTGATTCAAAATTTTCATAGATTATACTCAATTTAAAGTTATTATAAAATATTGGCTATATTCCATGTGCTGTACAATATATTCTGTAGCTTATTTATTTTATACATAGTCATTTGTACCTCTTAATCCTCTACCCCTATCTTGCCCCTTCACTCGGCTCTCTCCCCACTGGTAACCACTAGTTTGTGTTCTTCATCTGTGAGTCTGTTTGTGTTTTGTCATATTCATTCCTTATTTTTATATGTTGTAAGTGATATGTTATAAGTGATAACATAGAGTATTTGTCCTTCTCTCTCTGACTTATTTCACTAAGCATAATGCCCTCTAGTTCCATGCACCTTGTTACAAATGGCATTTTGTTCATTTTCATGGCTGAATAAAATTCCATTGTAATGTATATATGACATCTTTATCTAGTCACTGTTCATGGGCACTTAGGTGGCTTCCATATCTTGACTATTGTAAATAATGCTGCTATGAACATGTTTAAGTAGTTTGAAACAGCATTTTTCTTTTCAACATTTTGACTATTAAAAATTTTTTTAGTCTATATTTCCTTATTACTCACTTGATCTAAGTTTCTGTAGAACCAGTTCCAGTTTTTATTTATTTTTTTCTGTTGGTGGTGGTGGTATTTGGTTTTGTTTTTATGTGTAGAATAGATTGAGATATCATCATAGATTAAAGAGAGAGAATTAGGAAGTATAAGAACTAATTTCTGGACCTGCTTTTTCAGGCTTATACTATATAATGCTGTGTAATAAATTAAAAAAAAACTTGTTTATCTAATTTTTCAGTTTATAAATCCACTTTACATACATTGTCTAATTTTATCATCACAGCACACCATGAGAGATAAGGCAGGTATAACTGGTGTTATTTTCCTGAAAAGAAAAATGAAGTTGGAGAGAGAGATTGGTTTTTGTTTCCTGGTCAAAAATATGAGTATTGTTTTATTAATATTACCTCTTATGTCTCTGTCCTTATGATTCCACATATTTATAGGTCAGAAATGATTTTTTCCTCAATTTTTCTGATATGTTACTCTACACAATAGAGCATTTAAATGCTTAACAGCATGTAATCAATAAATTTATCATAATAGTCCTTAATGGGCAGTAAACTGGAGACCATCCACAAAGTGCAAATGTTATAATAATCTGACTAGAATTTCCAGAATAGATAAAAAGATACAGACCTCTAATTTAAATAAAATTGCAGCTACTTTTTAGTTTTCAGTGAGTGTTAAATTGTGGAGCCAAGCTCCAGGTTCTAGGAACCACAAAAGGTGGGATAGCAATTTCAGTAAAATGTTTCTCTCCTTGAAGGTTGATATTCATTTTGTTTATTTTCTCTAAGATAATTCACATGGAGATGGGGAACAGAAAATAAGCCTCACTTTGCTCTTTAGGTCACAGGAAATTGCACGAGTCAGAATAATCAAGCTAGAGGCAAGATATTAAGTCAGGAAGATGGAATATTAAGTTAGGAAAATGGCATAATATTCCAACTACATCACAACGGTGGCACCTGTGTATTTCTCAAAACTTTATCTTTATAGAGATTTTCTTAAATATGTGAATTACTTGTAATAGCTCCTATCAGGACTTACTGAAAGGATAATTCTCTGTGGTCTTTTCTTTTGTCCTTCCAGTTGGATAAATCAAATATCTTTCTGAACACGTTCCAACCATTCTACTCTAGTATACAAAATGTGAAACCTCCGTTTTTGACCTTTTGATCCCCCAATTCTGGAAGGATGGATATTGTTATTTCTTCATCTGATGAGGCATTTAGTTTAAGGGAAAGATTTTGTTCTTGCCTTATTTCTCACCAAGGATTTATTGGGTTTAAATCAGTGACAGCTGTAAAGTTCACCTTTGCCCAGTGCAAGCTGAAGAGTCGGGTGATTCTTATCTGAGACCAATTAGCTTGCAAAAAATACAAATGGACAGGGCATTCCATGTACAAGTGAGTACAGGAAGAAAAATTACCTGAGATAGTGAAAAACATTTTTAATTTTTTAGGAACTGACAAAAGAAATCTCCAACATAATACTATCAATGAGTTCCATAGGTAAATTGAGCAAAACTCCCACAAAACACTACTGTCAGAAAAATAGGATAAATAAATTCACAATATGGTGTTGTCACATCTTGGTGAAAGAAATGAGCTCTAAAGCACTGTTGTTCAAAATGTGATTCATGGATCTGAAGCACTGGTATCACTCAGGAGCATGGTAGAAATGCAGATTCTATGCCCCACTCCAAACTTACAGAATCAGAATCTTCATTTTATGAATGCAGATTCACAGAAGACTCCTGGATTAAGTGTCCTAGAGAGACACACTGTTCTGAAAAACACTTGTTCTAGGATACATAATCTGATGCACAGTTTATAACACAGCACAATTGATTAACGAGATTTTTTGCAGGAATTGTGAAATGAATGTTTTTGAATCTCCTATCAAAAGCCAAATCCACGTAACATCATTTTTTAAACTGATGTCTCGATAATCAAATTTCTGTTTAAATGCTTGTAGTGGCTTCATATAATACATATGTATACATGATTATATTCAGTTTATGATACATATTTCAAAAGTAACAATAAATATGACCTTTTTAAGTGCATATGCATTTATGCACTGTATTTTGACTAACAGAAAAAATTGAATAAAATACATTGATGAAAGTCAGACTTGGTCTGTATATGATGAGTCACTACAGTAAAGCTTTTAAAGGGCAAACAAATGTAATTAACAATAGTCAATACAAAAGTAAGAAAATATTCCTAAAATGTCTAGAGGCCTTGAAACAGTTTTTCTCAAACAGAGGTTTCAGAACCAATGCATTGCAATTACCTTAGTTGCCTGCTATAAATTCTAAGGTTTGGACTCCACCACAAGCCTACTGAAGCAGTCTTTGGATGTGGGATCCCTGAACTCTCTATTTTAACTTCCTGGTGATTCCTACGAATAATAAATTTGACAATCATTGACTTAAAACATTTTATTGCTGTGTTATAAAAAAACAAATCTATGTTCTAGTTATTAACAGTTGATTGAAAAAATTAATTTCCTCAACCAAAAAATGTTCCATATATCTCTTTTTATTGAAATATAGCCATTATCTATATGTGTATTCTATTTCCTAATCTGTCCATTCACTGAAAGGTCTCAGAAACAAACATGTCCTTATGATAATGAACATACATAGAGGCCAGATCTTGATATAAAGATCTTTAAAAGGAACTGGAACTTTTATTATGAGAAATGTCTCATTCTAGGGTAGGGGAAGGGTAGGTACTAGATAAACAAGAAGTATCTTGTTATATCAGACAATAAGGCCACACTTAAAAAGTGATAAGAACATGTCTAAAAGATCCAGAGACCAAATTGAAGAAATCCCCAATACCAAATCTTGGACAATATGATCTTAAAAATAATTAAGGAGCATAATGAAATATAAATCATTAAAAACAGGGGAACAATGAATGGTAATAAAAATGAATGAATGAAGACACTCTTTACAGAAGAATGCTGAATGCCAACTGGTAAATGTGAAATGAGTACTGGGGTTGAAAAATCATTTTGCATCCATCAAAATTATAAAAATTAGTGTAGGCAACATTAATAGATGTTAACTCTGAAAAAAACTTGATGAGGTCAGGATATTTTCATACTCTTAATGTGTGTTTCGCAGGTTGCTTTGTATTTACATGAGAAAATATACGAACTGTATAATGAAGAAATTCAAGAACACCATGACTGATATGAAAATTTACATCACCATGAGAGAGGCAAATAGGCCTTATATGTCTACAGATGTGATATTCTAGGAAGGATCTACAATTCACTTATGCAATATCCACCCTGAAAATACATAACCTGCATCTAAACATAAAGCAACATTAGACAATAAAAACACTAAGTGGAAAATGTTCTATTGAAAAAATTAAGAAGCAGTCTTCAAGTTACCAATATCAAAAAAGACAAGTGAAATGGAAATCGTTCAGATTAAAAAAGACTAAAAATATATGATAATGATATGGTAGTTCTAGTTTTAGATTTTTGAGGAACATCCATCTTGTTTTCCATAGTGGCTGCACCAATTTACATTTCCAGCAACAGTAAATTAGGTATGGGTCCCCTTTCTCCATATCCTCACCAACATTTGTTACTTGTAGATGTTTTGATGATAGCCATTCTGACAGGTGTGTGGTGGATACCTCATTGTGGTCTTGATTTGCATTTCCCTGATGATTAGTGATGTTGATCATCTTTTCATGTGCCTGTTGGCCATCTATATGTCATCTTTGGAAAAATGTCTATTCAAGTCTCTGCCCATTTTTTAATTGGGTAGTGTTTTCTTTTGATATTGAGTTATATGAGCTGTTTATATATTTTGGATATCAACCCTTTATCAGTTACATCATTAGCAAATATTTTCTTCCATTCAGTAGGTTGTCTTTTCATCTTGTGACTGTTTCCTTTGCTATGCAAAAACTTTTAAGTTTAATTAGGTCCCATTTGTTTTTGTTTTTGTTTCTTTTGCCTTAGGAGACAGTTCCAAAAAATATTGCTACGATTTAAGTCAAAGAGTGTTCTGCTTATTTTTTTCTAGGAGTTTTACGGTTTCAGGTCTTATATTTAGGTCTTTAACCCATTTTGAGTTTATTTTGTATATGGTGTGAGAAAATGTTTTAATTTCATCCTTTTACATGGAGCTGTCTAGTTTTCCTAGTACTACTTATTGAACAGAGTGTCTTTTTTCCATTGTATATTCTTGCCTCTTTTGTCATTGATTTATCGGCCATAAGTGTATGGATTTATTTCTGGGCTCTCTATCCAGCCATTTCATTCCTGAGTATATATCCAAAGAAAAAGGAAAAACACTAATTGGAAAAGGTACATGCACCCCAATGTTCATGGCAGCATTATTTACAATAACCAAGCAACCTAAGTGCCCATCAATAATGTATGGATAAAGAATATATGGCATATATTTTACAATGGAATATTACTCAGGCATAGAAAAAAGAATGAAATTCTGCCATTTGTAACAAGGTGGATGGAGCTAGAGGGTATTATGCTAAGTGAAAGAAGTCAGAGAAACAAACATTGTATGTTATCACTTATATGTGGAATCTAAAAAATAAAACAAATGAGTGAATATGACAAAACAGAAACAGACTCATAGATGTAGAGTACAAACTAGTGCTAACCCTTGGGAGAAGGAAGGAAGGAGGGACAAGATTGGGATAGAGGATTAAGAGATAAAAACTACTATGTATCAATATAAAATAAGCAACAATGATATATTGTACAGCAAAGGGAAATATATCCATTATTTTGTAATTACTTTAAATGGAGTATAATGTGTAAAAATAGTGAATCACTATGTGGTACACCTGAAACTAATACAATATTATAAATCAACTATACTTCAATTAAAAAATGAATTTAGATAATATCCCCAAACAAAATGCCTATTTCACAGTATTTAAAAATCTTGCAGCCAATAAAAAATATAACTTTTACTTAAAAAAAGATATAAGGAAATATCTAATTCTAGTGTGTATTTTGACTGGAGAAGAGAGAAAAAAAGCTATGAAGGAAATTAACTAATTTCCAAATTGAAATACTGGACGCAGTTTAGAGGTCAGCAGACATTTGTTAACGTCCAAAACACTCATAAAACATTTAGTTGATGAGACATTTGGTGTACACCAAAAGATCCTAGATATTTTCAGGACCATTTGGTCCTGTCCAAAATGTGCCTAAGTCATTTTGGTCCATGCCAAAAGGTCCTTGATATTTGGTCCTGTCCAAAACCATTTGGCATGGACCAAATAGGCTCATGCGTGTTTCAGACAGGAGCAAATATCCTGCAAGAAGTTTAAATCATAGTATTTATAATGGTTAAATATATACATCTTTAATCTTAGAAACTAAACACTGAAATATTTAGAAGTAGATGGCCATGATGTATGTAACTTATGAAATTGTTCAGAAAAATGTAGTGTATCTTACATAGCATGTAAATAATGTGTGGATGTATCGTACTTATGCAACCAATCTCCTAAATCTGGAAATTTACATAGGTTCCAATAGTTTGCATGTTAACAAATAGTATTGTAATGAAAAATCTTTTGCGTATCTATTTTCATATTTTTAGAAGCGTTATCTTTAAAGTAATATCTTTAAAGATATATTGCTGAGTTAAAGGGAAAGTGGATATATAATTTTGTTAGTTATTGACAAAATTTTCTTCCATAGGGATAGAACCACTTTGCACTTCCCTGAAGCAAAGTCTGAGAGTGACTATTTTCTGATAGTCTCACTAATAATCTACTTTGAATTTTTGCTAATCCAATTATTTCAAAAATTGTATCAAACTATAATTTTAATGCAGTTATCATATTCTGAGTGATATTGAACATATTTTATATGTTTAATAGCCATTTTTATATCTCTGAGTTATCTCCATATGAATTTTGTCCATGTTTCTATAGAACTATAGTTTTTTACCTATATTTTTTAAGTTCCTCATATATTAGTGATATTAGACGTTTATTTGTTTATGCTGTCTTTTTTCTTGTTTTTGTTTTATTTTTATTTTTGGCTGCGTTGGGTCTTTGTTGCTGCTCACAGGCCCTCTCTAGTTGTGTTGAGCGGGGTCTACTCTCTGTTGCGGTGCGCAGGCCTCTCACCACAGTGGCCTCTCCCATTGCAGAGCACTGGCTCCAGGAGCGTGGGCTTCAGTAGTTGTGGCACGTGGGCTCAGTAGTTGTGGCTCGCGGGCTATAGAACACAGACTCAGTAGCCGTGGCACATGGGCTTAGTTGCTCCACGGCATGCATGATCCTCCCTGACCAGGGATCAAACCCGTGCCCCCTGCACTGTCAGGTGGACTCCCAACAACTGCGCCACCAGGGAAGTCCCTATGCTGTTTTTTTCATTCAGATTTTTATGTAGTGTGTTCTGTCATTTGTTTTTCTTTTACTATGACTGAACTTTTAAAAATCATAGTTAGAAAGCTTTCCCTCACCCTGCAATTATGGAAGAATTTGCCCTTATTTTCCTCTAGTATTTCCTTTGTTTCCTCTTTTGTATTTATACAGACCTCTAATACATTTAGAGTTAATATTTTATATAGAATGATGAATGAATCTAATGTATATTTTTTCCAAAGGGCCACCCAATTGTCCCAACACAATTATTAATAACAGCATATTCTTCTCAGTGTTCTGAGATTTCCATATGCAGATGAAACTATTTTTCTGAACTTACCCTTCTATTCCATTTGTGTTTTTGTCTATTCATGTGACAGCACCATATTGATTTAATTATAGAGTTTATATATTTTAATATCTACTAGTGATCATTTCCCTTCATTCTTTTTCAGAGTTTTCCTACATATTCTTACATTTTTAAATTCATATGAATTTTATTACAAAATTGTGCAACACCATTAAAAAAAAGGATACTGGTGTTTTTGTGGTGATTATATTAATTTTATAAATTGACTCAGGGAGACACTTCATGTGGATGACACTGAGACCTCCTATCTATGAATCTTTCAAGGGATTTTATTTTTTAGTTTTCTTTAAAAAATATTTTGAATATTTCTTAATTTCATAGTCTCTTTAGAGAAATAAAACTTCTTAATTTTGAAACAGTTCAACATCTTTCTTTTAATGATTAGTGTCTTTTTCATCCTGCTTAAGAACATTTACTTACTCCAACATCACAAAGTTAGGCCTCTATGTTTTTCTTTAAAATCTTTACTGTTTTAATTTTTACATTGATATCCGCAAACCATCTGGATTGATTTTTCTTCACATATGAGTTAAAGTCCCATATCCATTTTCTTCCATATAGTAATCAACTTGATCCTATATAACTTATGAAAGTAAATTTTTGCCACTGTATTGCAGTGCAATATTAGATAAATATATATGTATTGATCTGTTTCTAGATTCTCATACATACATTCCATTTGCCAACTTCCTTATTCTTGCATTAATACCACACTATCTTATATATTGTAGCATTGTAGTGATTTGCACAATCTTGCTGACTAGAGAGTTTTTTGTTTTCTTTTGTTTTGAACTTAAGCTAAACCTAGGGATTGGTTCGGGAAGAAATAATATTTCAGAAGTGTTGAATCTTTAAATTAATAAATTTGCTAAGGCTCTCACCAATTTAAATCTTTAATTTCTCTCAGAAATATTTATAGTTTTCAGTGTGACAATCTAGCAGTCTACCTTCATTAGAATTATTCTAATATTTGATTTTTTTAATTGAAATATAGTTGATTTGCAATGTATTAGTTTCAGGTGTGCAGCATAATGATTTTGGGTTTTTTTGCAGGTTATATGTCATTACAGAGTATTACAAAGATATTGTATATAATTTCTTGTGCTATACAGTAAATCTCTGTTGCTTATTTATTTTATGTACAGCAGTTTGTATCTGTTACTCCCCTAGTCCTAATTTGTCCCTCACCCTTCCATCTCCCCTTTGGTAACCATAAGTTTGTTTTCTATATCTGTGAGTCTGTTTCTATTTTGTATATACATTCATTTGCTTGTTTTTTTAGAGTCCATATATAAGTGATCTCATATAGTATTTGTCTTTCTCTGACAGATTTATTTCACTAAGCATAATCTCTAGGTTCATCCATGTTGCTGCAAATGGCAATATTTCGTTCTTTTACATGGCTGAGTAATATTCCAGTGTGTGTGTGTGTGTGTGTGTGTGTGTGTGTGTGTGTGTGTGTGTGTGTATCACAAATTCTTAAGCTAATCATCTGTTGATGGGTCCTTGAGTTGTTTCCATATTTTGGCTGCTGCAACTAGTGTTTCTATGAACACTGGTGTACATGTATCTTTTCGAATTAGAGTTTTCTTTTTTTCTGGATATATACTCAGGAGTGGAATTGGTGGATTTTTGGTGGAATTGGTAGTCATATTTTTAGTTTTTTAAGGAACCTCCATACTATCCATACAGTTTTTTATAGTGGCTGCACCAATTTACATTCCTATCAACAGTGTACTAGGGTTTTCTTTTCTCCACATCCTCTCCAGCATGTATTATTTGTAGACATTTTGATGATAGACAGTCTAACTGGTATAAGGTGATACCTAATTGTGGTGTTGATTTGAATTTCTCTAATAATTAGCAATGTTGAACATCTTTTCTTGTGCCTGTTGCCCATATGTATGTCTTATTTGGGAAAATGTCTCTTCAGTTCTTCTGCCCATATTTTGATTGGATTGTTTGGGGGTTTTTTGGTGTTGATTTGTATGAGCTATTTGTATAGTTTAGATATTAATGCCTTTGTCAGTCACATTATTTGCAAATATTTTCTTGCATTCCACAGGTTACCTTTTCATTTTGTTGATGGTTTCCTTTGTTGTGCAAAAGCTTGGAGTTGGATTGGGCCTTATATGTTTATTTTTGCTTATATTTCTTTTGCCTTGGAAGACTGATCTAAGAAAATATTTCTATGATTTATGTCAAAGAATATTTTGCCTACATTCTCTCCTAGGAGTTTTATGTTGTCGTGTCTTACATTTAGGCCTTTAAACCATTTTGAATTTAATTTTGTATATGGTGTTAGGGAATGTTCTAATTTCATTTTTTACATGTAGCTGCCCAGCTTTTCCAATACCACATATTGAAGAGACTGTCTTTTCTCCACTGTATATTCTTGTCTACTTTGTCATAGATTATATAACTCTAGGTGTGTGGGTTTATTTCTGGGCTGTCTGTTCCACTGATCTGTTTATACATTTTTGTGTTAATATCATCCTGTTTTGATTACTGTAGCTTTGTAGTATAGTCTGAGGTCTGAAAGTGTTATACTCTGAGCTGTGTTCTTTTTTCTCAGGATTGTTTTTGCAATTCTGGGTCTTTTGTGGTTTTATATAAATTTTAGGATGATTTGTTCTAGTTCTGTGAAAAATGTCATGGATATTTTGATAGGGATTGCATTAAATCTGTAGATTGCTTTTAGCCACTTTAACAATATTCTTCCAATCCAAGAGCACAGGATATCTTTCCATTTCTTTGAATCATCTTCAGTTTCCCTCTTCAATATCTTATAGTTTTCAGCATACTGGTCTTTTATCTTTTTTAAGTTTATTCTTAAGTATTTTATTTCATTTTTGATGCAATTTTAAATGGGATTATTTACTTTCTCTTTCTGATATTTCATTATTAGTGTATAGAAATGCAACAGACTTCTGTATATTCATCTCATATCCTGCAACCTCGCTGAATTCATTTATTAGTTCTAATAGTTTTGTGTGAAGACCTTAGGATTCTCTATATAGAATATCATATCATCTGCAAATAGTGACAGTTTTACCTCTTCTCTTCTGATTTGATATCTTTTATTTCTTTTTCTTGTCTGATTGCTGTGGCTAGGACTTCCAATATTATGTTAAATAGACATGGTGAGAGTGGGCATCCTTGTCTTGCTCCTGAATTTAACAGGAAGGCTTTCAGTTTTTCAGTGTTGAGTATTATGTTGCCTATGGATTTAACATAAATGTTGAGAGAAGTTCTTTCTGTACCCACTTGGCTGAAAGTTTTATCATGAATGGATGTTGAAATTTGTCAAATGATTTTTCTGCAGTTTTTGTGATGATCATTTGGTCTTTGGTTTTTCTTTTGTTAATGTGGTGTGTCACATTGATTGATTTGTGTATGTTGAACCATCCTTGTGACAGAGGAATAAATCCCACTTGATCATGGTGTATGATCCTTTTTATATATTGTTGAATTTGGTTTGATAATAGTTTCTTGAGGATTTTTATATCTATATTTATCAGATATATTGGCCTGTCATTTTCTTTTTTTGCTGTGTCCTTGTTGGGTTTTGTATCAGGGTAATGATGGCCTCATAAAATGAATTGGGGAGCATTCCCTCCTCTTCAATTTTTGGAGGAGTTTGAGAAGGATAGGTATATAATTTCTTTATATATTTGGTAGAATTTCCCTGTGAAGCCATTCAGTTCTAGACTTTAGTTTGTAGGGTTTTTAATTTTTATTATAGATTCTCTTTCACTTCTAGTGATGGTCTGCTCATATTGTCTGTTTCTTCTTGACTCAGTCTTGGCAAGTTGTATGTTTCTAGAAATTTGTCTATTTAAGTTGTCCAATTTGTTGGCATATAACTGCATCTTGCATTCCATTGACATTTAAGATAATTATTGATAGTTATATACTTATTGCCATTTTGTTCCTTGTTTTCTAGTTGTTTTTATAGTTCTTTGTTGATTTCTTTCTGTTTTTCTTTTTGTTTGGTTTCCTTTTGTAGTATACTTGAGTTCCTTTCTTTTTGGTGTTTGTATATCTATTGCATTTTTTTGATTTGCAGTTACCATGGAGTTTACGTGCGTTGACCCATAACTATATCTACTTGCTTTAAACTGTGATAGTCATTTAAGTTCAAACACATTCTAAAAGATCTATGTCCTTCCCCCCACAACCACATTTTGTGATTTTGATATCCTATTGTACTTTACATCTTCAAGCTTATCCTTTTACTGTTTATTTTAGTTATATATATTTTTTTGATTTTTTTAAATCTATGTACTGGTTTAAGTGATCTTCAGTCATTTTTTATACTTGACTTTCCTATTGCCATTTTTCCATTTCCTGTAGACTGTAGATTCTTTTCGATTTAGAGAAGACCTTTAAATATTTCTTTTAGGGTAGGCTTAGTATTGCTGAATTCTTTTAGTTGTTTTTGTTTGTTTGTTTGTTTGTTTTTGTCTGAGAAATCCTTTATTTCTCCTTCTATTCTAAATGATATTCTTGTTGGGTAGAGTATCCTAGATTGCAGGTTTTTCCTTTTCAGGACTTTGAATATATTATGCCAGTCCCTTTTGGCCTGCAAAGTTTCTGCAGAGAAACCAGTTAGTCTTACTTGTGTTCCCTTGTAACTGACTCTATTTTTCTCTTGCTGCCTTTAGAATCCTCTATTTAACTTTTGCCATTTTAATTATGATATGTCTTGGTGTGGGTCTGTTTGAATTCATCTTGTTTGGGACCCTCTGTGCTTCCTATACCTGGATTATCTGTTTACTTCAAGTCTGGGAAATTTTCAGCTCCAATTGCCTCATATATATTTTTGATCCCCTTCTCTCTCTCTCTCTTCTTCTGGAACCCCTATACATAGGTTTGCATGTTTTATAATATTCCATACATCTTATATGTTGCCTTTTTTTTTTTTTGTCTTTTTGTCTGCTGCTCTGTTTGAGTGTTTTCCATTATTCTATCATTTGGATCACTTATTTGTTCTTCTGTGTCATTTAGTCAGTTAGTCATTGCTTCTAGATTGCTTTTTATCTCAGAAATTGAATTATCTATTTTTCATTGGATCTTCTTTATAATTGTTAGTTCCTTGCTACAGTGATCTGTGTTTATATCAATAATCTTTTTTAATTCAGTTAGAATTTTTATTACCATCTTTTTGAACTCAGGGGCTGGTTGACTGGTGATCTATGTTTCACTATTTATTCTTTCAGGTTATTTCTCTTGCTCTTTTAACTGGGAATCATTCCTCTTTTCATTTTACTTACTTTCTCTGGTTCTATGAATCCAGGAGTAACAGCTAGCTATGGTGGTCTTGAAGCGTTTTTTTTTTAAATTTTATTTTGTGGGAGCATCTCTGTGTAGACTGTGTTTGTCCAATGTCTTTGGTGCTTGGGCTGGTTTTGATGGGGATGCCAGCCATGTCTTTTCTCAGGGTGTTCTGGCCCCTATCACTTTTATAGGAGGTGTAGTTAGTGTTGGGGGAGCTAAAATCTGTTCAGGGTGTGAGGCAGGACATCCTCTCTGCTCTGTGGCTGTTCCCACCCTGTTAGGGTCCGTGTTTGCTCCTCAGTTGTTGGAGTAGAGGCCCTGAGGATTGGATTCAATCAGGCTCCATTCCCTTTGAGTGCATGCCCTATCCAAAGGAAGGGGAGTCCTGTAGCAAGTGAGGTCTGTCTGTTCACAGAGGTCCAACTTGCTACCTGTGCAGCCATCCACAACTCAGCTTAGATGCAACACAAGGTTGTGTCCCTTTCCCTGTTGTGGTCATCCTAGATCTAGGGAAAGGTTATGACATGGAATGAGCTGGGCTGGAGCCTTTGCTAGGATGGAGCTGTGGATTGGAGCATTGTGGTTGCAGAAACTGATGCAGCTACACTGACACCAGAGATCTGGACTGCCTCTATGGTATTCTTCTCTCAGAACCTGTCTGCTCCAGATCCAGCACAAAGCTGTGGTATGGAGTGGGCCAGTGCACTTGCTCGACTGGGAGATGGACTGCCACCTCCTGATCATGGTGTTTCCCAAGGGGCTGCCTGAATAAGTGCTGAGATGGCTACTGCCCCACCCAGATCAGATCACAGGCCCCTGGGCCACCTCTGCATCCCTAGATCAGTCTTTCCTCCAGGCCTTGTATGCTTCAGATCTAGCCCCAAGCTGTGGTGTGGAGTAAGTGGGGCAAGGGTGTTTCCCCACTTAGATTGGGGAGTGCAGTGAGGTGGTATCTACCAGTGCAGAGCTCTCTCAGCCCTGTTTGTTGCAAGCCAGCACTCATGCAATCATCATGAGTAGAATGTAAGCTTCTCTAGCCCTTCTATCTATCCCAGAAGTTCTCCCAGCAGCCAGGGAGGCTTGTCTCCTCATCTGCACAGGACCCCAGGACTGGGATGACCAGTCTCTGGCTCAACCCACTCCCTCCTCAGGACAAGAGTCTGCTTGTGTGAACATTCTCTTCCTTTTGGATCCCTCCCAGGGGTAGACATTCCAACCCTATGCCTTTTTCCTTCCTATTCTGTTACATGGAAATCTTTCATGTAGCTTTTGTTATATAGATGTTCTGACAGTTTCCAGTTAGTTTTCCATGAGAATTATTCCATATATAGATGTATTATAGATGTGTTTGTTGAAGGGGGTGGGGAGGTAAGCTCCATGTCTTCTTACTCTGACATCTTAATCTGATCCATAGATATTTGAGGTTATTGAGATCATTTATCATTTGTTTAATTTTTATTGGCAGTCTCAAATTACAATTATTGTTTTATCAATATATTTCCTTTAGTAACGATGCTAAATTTGCTAATCCTAATATTTTTTCAATAAATTTGCTTGAATTTTCTATACATATAATCATATCACCTATAAATAAAAATGTTTTCTATTCTTTACTAATTCAATTATTTTGCTAAATATATGAGGGAGATTGGGCTATAATTTCTTTGTCTTATGAAAAGAACTTTTACTACCATTGCAATTCTCGTCTCAAAGTACAATTTGCGAAATATATACTTGTTTTTCACTTCTGTAAGAGATAATTATAAGATTGATATTTTTGTTTAATCTTTTAAAGAGTTGACTTTGAAGATACTGAGATTTCTGACACAAGGACTTTAATAATGATTTACTTTATTTAAATATATGACCATTCAAATTTCTTATTTCTTCTTGCAGGAATTTTGGTTTCATATAATGGATTATGTATGTATAACATATATTCCATTGTATAGAATATATATATTCAGTAAATATACTATATGTGATATATGTATCCATTTAGTTAACATGATTAACCAACTATAATAAAAATGTTGTCTACTCTTGGGACCTCTACAAATTTGCTTAAAAATGGAAAACGATGGGACTTTGGACTAGACTTAGTATGTACAGATGAAATAGAAATATGGAGTTTTCTATACAGCAGCTGTATTTGTGTAAGAGTGTCAGTTTCAACTTTCTGCCTTCTGAGGATAATGTATTCATCTCCTATCCGTTTTAAAAATTTTGGATTAACTCCCTCCTCTCACATCCTCAGAGTTGCTGCAGCATTAGCTTACATGCTCAGGATTCTGGTATTCAATGCTTTCTTTATTACTGACGCTAAGTCTTCTGTTTTTCTTGTAAGCCCAGAACATTATTTTCTAAATTTCTTTTTTTTTAATTGAAATAGAGTCTTTTACAATGTTGTGTTAGCTTCAGATGTACAGCAAAGTGATTGCTCTACATATATATATAAGCATATATATTATTTTTTATATTCTCTTCCATTATGGGTTATTACAAGATATTGAATATAGTTCCCTGTGCTATACAGTAGGTCCTTGTTGGTCATCTATTGTACATATAGCAGTGTGTATATTTTAATTCCAAATTCCTAATTTACGCCCCCCACCTTTCAACTTTGCTAACCATAAGTTTGTTTTCTATGTCTTTGAGTCTGTTTCTGTTTTGTAAATAGTTCATTTGTATCTTTTTTTTAGATTCCGCATATAAGTGATATCATATGATATTTATCTTTCTCTGTCTACCTTACCACATTTAGTATGATCATCTCTAGGTCCATCCATGTGGCTGCAAATTGCATTATTTCATTCTTTTTCTGGCTGAGTAGTATTCCACTGTGTACACATACCACATGTTCTTTATCCATTCATCTGTCGATAGACACATAGGTTGTTTCCATGTCTTAGCTATTGTAAAAAGTGCTACTATAAACACTGGAGTGCATGTATCTTTTCAAATTATGGTTTTCTCCAGGTATGTGCTCAGGATGGGGATTGCAGGATCATATAGTAGCTCTATTTTTATTTTTTTAAAGAAACTCCATAGTGGCTTTACCAATTTACATTCCCACCTACAGTGTAGGAGGGGTCCCTTTTCTCCACACCCTCTCCAACATTGATTATTTGCAGAATTTTTGATGTAAACTACCTCACTTTAGTAATGATTTGCATTTCTCTAATAATTAGCAGTGTTGAGCCTCTTTTAATGTGCATTTTGGCCATCTGCTTCTTTGAAGAAATGTCTATTTAGATTTTCTGCCCATTTTTTGATTAGGATTTTTGGGATTTTTTGACATTGAGCTGCATGAGCTTTTTG
Organism: Lipotes vexillifer; assembly: GCF_000442215.2. NCBI lineage: Eukaryota > Metazoa > Chordata > Mammalia > Artiodactyla > Lipotidae > Lipotes > Lipotes vexillifer. The sequence goes on along the minus strand of NW_006794958.1, from coordinate 2,974,251 downwards.
TATATTTTGGAGTTTAATCCCTCATCAGTTGCATCATTTGCAAATATTTTCTCCCATTCTGTAAGTTGTCTTTCTATTTTGTTTATGATTTCCTTTGCTGTGCAAAAGCTTTTAAGTTTAATTAGGTCACATTTATTTTCGTTTTTATTTCCATTACTCTATGAGACAGATATAAAAAATATTGCTACTATTTATGTCAAAGAGTGTTCTGCCTATGTTTTCCTCTAAGACTTTTATAGTATCTTGTTTTATATTTAGGTATTTAATCCATTTTGAGTTTATTTTTGTGTCTGGTGTTAGGGAATGTTCTAATTTCATTCTTTTACATGTAGCTTTGCAGTTTTCCTAGCATCACTTTTTGAAGAGACTGTCTTTTCTCCATTTTATAGACTTGCCTCCTTTGTCATAGATTAATTGACCATAGGTGCATGGGTTTATTTCTGGCCTTTCTATCCTGTTCCATTGATCTATAGTTCTGTTTTTGTGCCAGTACCATACTGTTTTAATTACTGTAGCTTTGTAGTATAGCTTGCAGCCATATAGCCTGATTCATCCAGCTCCGGTTTTCTTTTTCAAGATTATTTTGGCTGTATGGGGTCTTTTGTTTTTTCATACAAGTTAAAACAATTTTATTCTGTTTAAAATGCTGTTAGTAACTTGATAGGAATTGCAATGAATACGTAGATTGCCTTGGGTAGTGTGGTCATTTTAACAATACTGAATCTTCCAATCTAAGAATATAGTATATCTTTCCACCTGTTTGTGTCAACAGCAATTTCTTTCATCAGTGTCTCATTTTTCTGAGTCCAGGTCTTTTGCCTCCTTAGGTAGGTTTATTCCCAGGTATTTTACTCTTTTTGATGCAATGGTAAATGGAAATGTTTCCTTAATTTCTCTTTCTGATAGTCTGTTGTTAGTGTATAGAAATCCAACAGATTTCTGTATACTAATTTTGTGTCCTGCAACTTTACCAGACTCATTGATGAGCTCTAGTCATTTTCTGGTAGCATCTTTAGGATTTTCTATGTACAGTATCATGTCACCTACAGACAGTAACAGTTTTACTTTTCCATTTCCAATTCTATTCCTTTTATTTATGTTTCTTCTCTGATTGCCATGGCTAGGAATGCCAATACTATGTTGAATAAAAGTGGCAAGAGTGGACATCCTTGTCTTGTTCCTGATCCCAGGGGAAATGCTTTCAGCTTTCCACCATTAAGTGTAATGTTAGCTGTGGGTTTGTCATATATGGCCTTTATTGTGTTGAGGTAGGTTCCCTCTATGCCCACTTTCTGGAGAGTTTTTATCATGAATGGATTTTGAATTTTATCAAAAGATTTTTCTGCATAAACTGAGATGATTATATCGTTTTTATTCTTCAATTTGTTAATGTGGTGTATCACACTGATTGATTTGTGGATATATAAAAATCCTTGCATCCCTGGGGTAAATCTCAGTTGATCATGGTGCATGATCCTTTTAATGTATTCTTGGATTTGGTTTGCTAGTGTTTTATTGAGGATTTCTACATCTATGTTCATAAGTGATATTGGCCTGTAATTTTCTTTTTTTGTGGTATCTTTTTCTAGTTTTGGCATCAGGGTGATGGTGGTCTCATAGAATGAGTTTGGGAGTGTTCCTACCTCTGCAAACTTTTGGAATAGTTTCAAAAGGGTAGGTGTTAACTTTTCTCTAAATGTTTGATAGAATTCTCCTGTTAAGCCATTTGGTCCTGAATTTTTGTTTGTTGGGACTTTTTAAATCACAGATTCAATTTCAGTACTTGTAATTAGTCTGTTCATTTTTTCTATTTCTCCCTGGTTCAGTCTTAGGAGACTGTACCTTTCTAAGAATTTGTCTATTTCTTCTAGGTTGTCCATTTTACTGGTGTATAGTTGCTTTTTGTACTCTCTTATGATCCTTTGTATTTCTATGGTGTTGCTTGTAACTTCTCCTTTTTCATTTTTAATGTTATTGATTTGGGCCCTCTCCCTTTTTTTCTTGATAAGGCTGGCTAAAAGTTTATCAATTTTATTCACTTTATCTTTTTGAAGAAAGCTTTTAGTTTTGTTTTTTAATCTTTTCTATTGTTTTTTAGTCTCTATTTCATTTATTTCTGCTCTCATCTTTATGATTTCTTTCCTTCTACTAATTTTTGGCTTTGTTTGTTCTTTCTTTAGGTATAATGTTAGGTTGTTTGTTTGAGATTTTTCTGGTTTCCTGAGGTAAGTGTATATCATTATAAACTTCTCTCTTAGAGCTTCTTTTCTGCATCCCATAGGTTTTAGATCATCATATTTTCATTTCCATTTGTCTCTAGGTATTTTTGATTTCCTCTTTGATTTTGTCAGTGATCCATTGGTTTAGTAGCGTATTGTTTAGCCTCCATGTGTTTGTGTTTTTTGCCATTTGTTTCTTGTAGTTGATTTCTAATCTCATAACATTGTGGTCAGAAAAGATGTTTTATATGATTTAATTTTCTTAAATTTACAGAGGCTTGCTTTGTGGCCCAGCATGTGATCTATCCTGGAGAATGTTCCATGTGCACTTGAAAAGAATGTGTATTCTGCTGCTTTCAGGTGGACTGCTCTATAAATATCAATTATGTCCATCTGGTCTTATTGTCATTTAAGGCCTGTGTTTACTTATTGATTTTCTGTCTGAATAATCTGTCCATTGATGTAAGTAGGGTGCTAAAGTCCCCCACTATTATTGTGTTACTGTCAATTTCTCCCTTTATGGCTGCTAGTATTTGCCTTATACATTGAGGTGCTCCTACATTGGGTACATATATATATTACAACTTTTATAGATTCTTCTTGGATTGATCCATTGATCATTATGCAATGTCCTTCTTTCTCTCTCAACATTATTTATAGTCTATTTTGTCTGATATAAGTATTGCTACTGAAGCTTTCTTTTGATGTTCATTTGCATGGAATAACTTTTTCCCATCCCCTCAGTTCAGTTTGTATGTGTCTCTAGATCTGTTGTGGATCTCTTGCAGACAGCATATATACAGGTCTTGTTTCTGTATCCATTCAGCCAGTCTATGCCTTTTGGTTGGAGCATTTAATCTGTTTACACATAAGGTAATTATCGATATGTAATTTTTTACTGCAACTTTGTCAATTGTTTTGGATTTGTTTTTTTTAGGTCTTTTTTCTTCCTTTCATTATTTGTTCTTTTTTTGTGTGATTTGTTGACTTTTATTACTGTTGTGTTTGGATCCCTTTTACTTTTTTGTGTGTATGTCTCTTACAGATTTTTGGTTTGCAGTTACCATGATGTTTTGATATAGCAGTCTATATATATACATGGTTATTTTGAGTTGCTGATCTCTTAATTTCAAATGCATTCCAGTTATCCTGCATTTGTACCCTCCTCCTCTCATGATTACTGCTTTAGATACATTTGTGTGTGGCTGCCTCCCTCCCTTTACTATATGTTTACCTTTAACAGTGAGCTTTCCCATTTCATAATTTTCTTGTTTCATTTGTAGCTTTTTATTTTCCACCCAGAGAACTCCCTTTAGCATTTGTTGTAAGGCTGGTTTAGTGGTGCTAAATTCCTTTAGCTTTTGCTTGTCTGTAAACCTTTTGATTTTTCCTTCAAATCTGAACAAGAACCTTGCTGGTTAGAGTATTCTTGTCTGTAGGTTTTTCCTTTTCATCACTTTAAATATATCATGCCACTCCCTCTGGCCTGTAGAGTTTCTGCTGAAAAATCAGCTGATAACTTTACAGGGGTTCCCTTGTATGTTTGTTATTTGTTGCTTTTCCTTCATTGTTTTTTAATATTTTCTTTTTATCTTTTCTTTTTTTCAATTTTATTACTATGTGTCTTGGCATGTTTCTCCTTGGGTTAATCCTGTATGGGATTTTCTGCTCTTCCTGGACTTGGCTGTTTCCTTTCCCATGTTAAGGGAAGTTTTCAGCTATTATCTCTTCAAACATTTTCTCAGGCCCTTTCTCTCTCTCTTCTCCTTCTGGGACCCCTATAATGTGAATGAATGTTGGTGTGTTTGACATTGTCCCAAAAGCCCCTTAATTTCATTTCAGTTAGTGTATTTTTCAACTCTGTTCGGTTGTTCTTTATATTTCCTAACACTTTATTAAAAACTTCTTTTAACTTTTTGTTCTGTTCATCTATTATTTTCCCAAGTTCTTGGAGCATCTTTCAATCATTAAACTCTTGGGTAGACTGCCTATCTCCACATCACTTAGTTGTTTTTCTGGTGTTTTATCTTATTCCTTCATCTGGAACATATTCCTCTGCTGTTTCAATTTGTCTAAATTTCTATGTGTATTTTTATGTACGTGGAAGGTTAGTTATACTTCTTGACCTTGGAGAAGTGGCCCTCTGTAGGGATATCCTGTGTGTCCCAGCACTATACTCTCCTCTCATCACCTAAGGGCCAGGGACCAGCTGGCCCTAGGGTAGGTTCTGACTCAGTTCCACAGGCTGTGGGATTTTAGTTTTCTTTGCTTCTGGTGTCTGCTCCCTGGTGGATGAGGCTGTTCTAGAATCTTGTGCAGGCTTCCTAGTGGGAGGGACCATTGCCTGTCCACTGGTGAGTAGAGCTGGGTCCTGGCCCCTCTGGTGAGCCAGGGCCATGTCTAGGGGCATGTCTAGAGGTGACTGTGGGTTCAGGAAGTTTTTAGGTAGCATGTCTGATGATGGGTGGGGCTGTCTTCAGCCCATTTGTTGTTTGGCCTGAGGTATCCTAGCACTGGAGCCTACAGGATATTGGGTGGTGCCAGGTCTTGGTGATAATGACCCAAGCAAGATGTCAGCCTTCAGATGAATACTCCTGTATATGTTCACCACCAGCTTTTATGTCCCCAGATAGATAGCTACACAACCCCCTGCCTGCCCTGGAGACCCTCCAAGACAAGCAGGTAGGTCTGGTCTATCATCCTTTGTTGTGACTGCTTTTGTCCTCAGTCCTGGTGCATAGGAGACCTTGTGTGTACTCTCCAAGAATGAAGTCGCTGTTTCCCCCAGTCCTGTGGAGCTCCTGTGATCAAGTCCTGCTGGCCTTCAAAGCCAAATGCTCTGGGGGCTGCTCCTCTTGATGCCAGACCCCCAGGCTAGGGAGCCTGATATGGGGCTCAGAGCTCTCACTCCCAATGGAGAACTTCTGTGATATAATTATTCTCCTGTTTGTGGGTTGGTTACCCAGGGGTATGGAGTCTGATAATTTCACAAGCACACCCATCCTACAGTCTCATTGTGGTTTCATCTTTCTTTGTCTTTGGATGTAGAATATCTTTTTTGGTATATTTCAGTCTTTTTTTTTTAATCAATGGTTGTTCAGCAATTAGTTAGTTAGTTGTTGTAATTTTGGTGTTCTCGTGGGAGGTGGTGAGTTCAAGGTCCTTCTACTCCACCATCTTGTCCCCCCAGAACATTGTTTCACATTACCCTATAGTTTGAAAGAGAGGTATTTTGCTTTACCTTTATATAACGTATACATTTAAAATTTTTAAAATATTTATACACATTATACATTTATAATATTAAAATAGAGAAAGATACATGCAAAACTGTAACAGTATGAATTCCTGTGGAGAAAATAAATATGAAGATCAGCATGGGATGGTGACTCTATTTCATATGTTACACTTCTACATTATTTAAACTGTTTATAGATGAAAATGCTTATTAAAATTTTAATAGAATTTAAATATAATCAGTACAGAAATTATAATCAGTACAGAAATACAACTTTATAAAACTGAATTATAAATACTTTGAAGACAAAATGTGTGAATGCCACCATTTAAAGACAGTATTTTAATTATGTTTCATAAAATAGTCATACTTGGAAAGGTATATAGATATCATCAAATACAATATGTTCAAATCTGTAATTTACAGTCTCAGGAATTCTCCTGGATATTAGATATTTGTCCCATTCCCTTTCAATTAGCACAGCCACACTTAATCTCCCCCACCCCAAGTCTTCTATTATATACTACTTGAAGAGCAAAATTATGGCTAAACTGGAGTTTGCAAATCATTTACTTAGACCAATGTAAGACTACCTTCCTTTCCTCTTTGGATTGATATTTCTACTTTTACAATGCAAGTTTTGTTTTAGTGTGATGTATATTTCTTAAAGTCTGACTATGTCCTCTTCTCTACAACAAAAACATGCATATGCATTAACATCTTCTGTACTTATATTGTGCTAAGTCTAATTTTTAAAAACTTTTCTGACTTTAGTAATCTTTATAAATAGCAAGCAATTGATCAACACATTATAAATAGAACACATTTAGATAATTTGCAAATATATAAAGTTTATGTTTATTGGAATGCCCAACTTAATGAAATGGATGTTTTGTATTATTTTCATCAGTTTATGTATTTGGATGATAATTTCTGAATGCTACAATGAGTAATCACTGAAAAACTTTTTCATAAAGATAATTACATGGAGGGACTTCCCTGGTGGTCCAAGACTCTGTGCTTCCACTGCAGGGGCACAGGTTCGATCCCTGGTCAGGAAACTAAGATCCCACAAGCTGTGTAGCCAAAAAAAAAAAAAAAAAAAAAAAAAAAAAAAAAAACACAACAAAAAAAAAAAAAAAAAAAAAAAAAAAAAAATTACACAGAAATAATTTTTCTATAGCAAAGTCACTGAATGCTTTAATCTTATTCTGATTTATATGCCAAAAAACAAACAAAACAACTCATTATCATCAGAATTTGTTGTAACAATATCTCCATGGATAACTAGATTAAGTCATCTTCAATTTTATTGAAAACAATGCACTGGTAACTACCTGACCTGTACACAAGTTTTCAAGTAAAATTAGACACCAATATTTTTATTTGCTTTTTTTCCTTTTTCATCCCAATGGTATTTAAAGTGAGAGAAAAATAATAAAAGAGATCTTGAATTCTATATTAAGGGAATTCCTTCTTTTAATGACTCTAATTAAGTGATTCCTCTTACTACCAAGAAAGGCTTTTGTTTGTTTTCTAATAAATATATATTTTTCTTCCATGTTTCTAATTTTGTTTTGGAGTTTTGGTGTATGAACTCCCCTTCCTGCATGTGCTTACACATACACACCTAGTTCAGAACTATATAATTCATAACTCTTTGTTCTGTGATTTTTTTTTATAATCAGCCATCTCTGTTTGTGGGTAGTCACTTATAGTTTGTTCCTAGGTATTACTCTTCATATCTACTCTTAATTCTTGAAAATCTTTAGGAAATTTTTCAGTTCAATTTCCTAAGTAAGTGGGTACACTAAAGATAAAAGTATTTTTGTGATGAAGGATGATTGATTGATTATATTTTATTTTTAGTATCAAAGGTGCAAATAAAATAAGTTATTTTTTCTTTAAATGCATATGCCTTAAAGAGACACAAATTCAATTTCTTGGAATATGAATAAAACCTAACCAATTTTACTGCTGCTAATCATCTTCCAAACACCTAGTAGAGAGGAAGGGAGAGTGCAGCCCAGTGTAGTGGGGAGAGGTGAGGGAACAAGGGTAGTCAAAAGTAATTGTTGGATAATATGGTTTCTTGATATCCCAGGAAGGATTTAATAATGCAGAGATAGGAACAGTTATTTCTACTATCTATGTGTAATCAAAAAATAATGGTTTGTGATAGTTAATTTTATGTGTCAACTTGACTGTGCCACGGGGTATCCAGATATTTGGTTAAAAATTATTCTGGATGTATCTGTGAAGGTATTGCTGGATAAATTAACATTGGAGTCAGTAGACAGAGCACAACAGATTGCCCTCCCCAATGTGGACAGGCCTCATCTAATCATTGGAGACCTAAGTAGAATAAAAAGCTGAGTAAGGGAGAGTTTAGTTTCTCTTCCTAATTGTCTTTGAGGTGGGACATTGGTCTTCTCCTGCCTTTTGACTCAGACTCATATTGGAACTTCTGCTGTTGACACGTACTTTGGCCTTAGACTGGAACTTATGCCATCAGTTCTTCTGGGTCTTCACCTTGCCAACTGCATATCTTGGGACATCTCAGCTTTTCAGCCTCCATAACCACTTGAGAAAATTCCTTACAATAGAAAAAAAGGTATATTTTATGTATATATATGTTCTGTTTCTCTTAAGAATTCTATTATATGGTTACTATCCAGTTGCTTAGAAAAGAAAAAGTGCTCCTACATTATATGGAACAACCAAATGTGAATTCTATTGGCCTCCTTTTGGGGCCCAGCTGGGTACAGTCCTTACAGTCTTACATATACCAGGAGGGAGGCAAGGTATTTAGCTGCTACACAATTAATCCAAGTAAAGTGACATAGGCATTCAGGTGTTGAACTGCCCAAGAACTAGTAATGCAGTAATGAGTTTCATACATGGCAAAACACACACCAACATTTACATATCAAACAAGTAGTAGTGTTTACATGAAAACCTGCCAAATTATTATCAATTTCATCTAATTATTTGGTAATTATGTGATTCAAATACTTTAGGTTATATATGAGGAAATAAGAAAAACAAAAAACCTCATTGCAAAATGAGATTTACTATGACTCCTCAGGAGTGACAGAGAGTGTAATAGATAATTTGTAGAAAATAATCTTTGTATCCATGTACCTTCATGTGTAATTCCTCCCATGAAAAGGTGTCTATTTCCCAGCCCCTTGAAACAGAGCTTCAGCCTTCTCTCTTAGAACACTGTGACTACCATCTGAATAAGTTCAGCCTAGCTTACTGGATCAAGAGAAAAGTCTTGGTTATGCAGTACTGTTAATGGCAATAGATGACATAGAGGGAATTGTTCTACTCACCTGGTACCAATACATAGGCCTTATTAAACAGAGGTCAGAGGGAAGAATATGGCCCACACACTATTACTATGCATTTAGAAGGACTAGGTACAGTTTTTTTCAAAGACTTCTTCAATACAATAAATAATTTGATTTGAATCAATAATTCAAAGAATAATTACAAATTAAATAATGAATTAATTTGATATAATGAACAAATTGTTTAAAGGTATGAAAACTATGCAAAAACATTACCGCAAAATCATGAGAGAGATAGAAAATATAGATGCCAAGGTGGATAAAAATATCATAGTTAGGAAACAGCAATTTTATATTTCAAATAGAAAGCCTTCTAACATAATAATTATAATAAATATTGTTCTGGAAAGTCTAATTAACTCCATTAGATAACAAAGATAATAGTATAAATATCAGAAAGAAATATAAAACATCATTTTCAGATAATATGATTAAATATCTACAAACATTACAGTTAAGCTATTGTAAGCAGTACAAAATTTTAAAAGACAATGATATGCAAATTAATATGCAAACATTTGTAACATTTATACATATAAACTAATTATAAATTGAAAATCTTATAATATTTGGTGACGTTAGACAGTATCTGTTCTAGGTGCTGAGTATAACTCATAAGTCTTACAATAGGTATTCTTATTATCCTCAAGTTACAGGTGAAACTGAGTCTCAGGGAAGTTAAATGGGCCATCATCACATAGCTATAGAGGTGACAATATTCCTGTCCCAAGCATACTGATTCTAGAATCTATTCTCTAAACTTCTTATATTGTCCCCTGATCTAAACCGTAGAACAAATGGGCCATCATCACATAGCTACAGAGGTGACAAGATTCCTGTCCCAAGCATACTGATTCTAGAATCTATTCTCTAAACTTCTTATATTGTCCCTTGATCTAAACCATAGAACAAACACAAAATATAAAGAACTTTGCAGGATTAATGAAGGAAACAAATAAAATTGACCTAAAAACATAACTGGAAACATGGAAGGCAGAAGCCTTATTATTTTCCTGTTCTTACAATTAGTACAATGCTGGGCACATTTATTAAGCACTTAATAAATGTTAGTGAATACATAAACTAGTAACACAATATCGTAGAGATGTAGGATAACATGCATTCTTATTTGCTGTTTGTAGAGTGTAAATTTGAATAATTTTTAAAGGACAATTTGATATTGTTTATAATTGAAATTCTGTATACCATTTATTCTACATAAATATTCTATACTGTGTACAGGTGCTTCTGACACAAAGAACTGAAAACTTGATAAATCATGCCTTTAAAAATAGTCTTTTGTTTTCCACATATAATTGGACATAGACAGTGTTTGATGTTGGCAAAGAAGTTCAACAATCTAACCCGTTTGGGGACTCTCTTATTCTTCCCTGACATCCTTAAAGCATCTTGTGTTTTCTTCCTGTACTTGTTTCATCATGGTTTCAATATGTCAAACTCATCATCAGAAACCAAGTCTGTATTCCAGGAAGAAAGAAGGAGAAAGGGACAGAAGCAATGCACACTCTCTTCACACCTGTCACTTATCAGAAAATAAGGTATCTTGAGAAGCCCCCCACAGATTTTATATTGCCTATTTATTTACAAACGAGTTACTCTAAATATAAGTGGCTAGAGCAAAGAATCTGGCTTTCAGTACTCAATCGACACTTTCACAATCATTGCTGAAATACATATGTAAAATAGGTAGGCATGTACTACCTATATGATAAGAAAAAAAAAGGCTAGAAAAACACTAAGTAACTATCAGTAGGAGATTAATTATCACAGCCATGTAAGGAAAAAAGGAGGAGAATGAAGAAGTAGGAAATGCCCCTCATCATACACCTTAGCTTTGGGTGAAGTGTTGAAAAAGCTAGTCATTCCTCTAATTGTTATGGTGTTAGGAAAAGTCTAAATTTAGGAGAATATTGAAATGCATCAACTATGTTCTCATGTTAGTTAAATTTTAAAATGTACTCTTCTGCTAAACTGAAGACATTCACATTTTAGATCTCAAGACTGCAAGCATCAAAATGATCTCCTAACTATGTGGGAACCACTTGGTCTAGCCTTCAGTATACGACCCAATGACCCAGTGTCACAAGCTTCTGCAAATAGGGGACTGATTCCATTAATAAAACATTAATTCACATACTTCTTTTTCTCTCCTCGTCTTCCTTGTCCCCAAAATTATTTTTGTTGTTGTTGTTGTTGTTGTTGCTGTTGTTTAGACAGGTTTTCTAAGTTGACATGCTTGCCTGCCTTTATATTTTCATTTCCTAGTTTTAATCAACAATATTTATGACTTCAATATTTATAAACCAAATAAAACAAAGACATGCAATGTTCCATTGCTGCAGTTTTTAAAAAAAATTAAAGCTATTCTCCCCATCCATAAATATTTCAACACAAATTGAACTAGTCATAGAAAGATTCCTAAGTCCATATTTTAGCATCATAAATTGGTGGTAATCTGAATCATGGTCCATTATGTGTGATTTATGCTCCTCATTAAATATAGCTATAGAAATATATATTTTTTTTTGCAAAGGACAGTTAATAGTAAACAAGTTCACTTGGAAGAAATTTAGATTCTCCATAAATAACACTTCTATGGGACTTCATCACTTCTGTTTCTATAAAGCTAATTAGTAGACCAAATCATGGTATATGTTGAAATCTCTAACAAACTTGTTTAATATTCTTGGTCACAAACTAAAGCAATGCAAAGAAATTATAAAAAGCTGTTCAAAATCTTATTAAAATACTGAAATCAAAAGAGCCTAAGTAAGTTTGGGGAAAACAGAAACAAATGTTTCTGAAATATAATATTTCCTAATTCTTTTTTATGTATAACACAAACTGAACATTGTAGGTATTTTTCGTAAGGAAAATTTAGCCAACTTTGGTGTTGTACTTATATAATATGGTATATTTTGTTATTCAGAAAATATTAATCTTTCTTACCCACTTCTAGGGGAGTATTTTATTTTCCCACCCTGTGAGTGTTGCATTTGACTATGTGATTCCCTCTGGCCAAAACAATGTTAGAGGGTATGACACATGAGCATATCCAAAGAGAGGCTTTATCTGTGCTTGCATGGATTGGTTAGTTCTCTCTTGTGCCCCTGTCCACAGGTGTGAGAATTTCAAATCCCAGATAGGGTATGTCCTTTCAGCTTGGATCTAAACACACATTTAGAGCAAACCTGCATCTTGGAGGTGAATCTTACTGAACCCGGTACAGCTTAGCAGAGTCAAGCAGAGATGCAGCTGATTCATATACCCATGGACACAAAATAAGTGGTTTTGCCTTTAAGCCACTTATTTCCCATGCTGTTTGCTATGAAACATCGCTACAGCAAAAAGATAAGATATACAAATGGTTAACATTCCAGGTTGGTTAATAAGGGATAGTCAAAATCCCTCTTAAAAATTCTTTGGTCACTAATAAAACACACTGTAGTTACTTTTGTGTAAACGTCTCTGTGATATGTCCAAATAAATGTATATTCCAAATATATAAAATGTATATGTAAGCAATTTTATAGTACTACATTTTAAATATTAAAGATGTTCAACCTATGGAAGAAGCTTAAAATAATAACCACTGAGGAATAACATGACTTCTGTCACATGAACACTCCTGGGCATGTATTTATTTAATAGGACTGCCTCCCTAATAAAATGGCTATTTTCCTTTCTCCTATTTCTTTTTCCTGAGTAGGCATTATATTAGAACTCCTCTATATAACTCTGCAACCTACATGAGATCAGTATATATACTTATATTTTCATCATGTTTTATAATTTTTAATTAAATAAAAACACTGAATTATGCAAACTTTATTAATTGATATAACTGCCAACATTATAATCCAATCACAATACTATTTTAGTTTTTATTCCCCAAAACATTTGTATTTGGATATTTTTCCAATCAACATGGCCTATTCTCTGGTAATTGCCCCTCCCTCATCATAGAATTCAAATGGCTGGTTCCATTCATGTATTCATTCATTTACTCATTTGACTACAAAATGGAGCATTTGTATGATCTAGGGATAGAACCTCTATAGTTAAGCACTATCAGGATATCTGATATTTGTAAATTTTATATATAATTTTATTTAGAAAAACCCAATAGCCTATTGGGTTATAATTTTGGGGTTACATCAGTTAATAAAACTATATTTAGTTGAGTATACATATATTGTTTAATTAAAAACAAAATATGAAAAGAGAAGTGCATATATATTAAGTCATCAAGAAGTACTTATCGAGTGGTGATATGTGCTGCAGAACTTACAGCAAAGAAAATAATATATTCATGTAACTTTTATCCAAATGATATAGTCAGAGCATGTTATACATGGTTTATATACATATACACATACATATATGCATATAAGCATATAATACATATACATGTATAAGTATGCATCTATGTTCATGTATACATATATATACAAACACATTGATGTATACTATTAAAATAGATAATAAGTACTATAACAAAGCAAAACCTGGCAAAGACTATACAGCTGATGAAAAGTTAGTGACCTGGAAAATATATGTGAAACACAGATAGAAAATATGTAATGGTGATTGAGATGGAGGATTAATTAAATGTTATAACAACTATCGATTAAAGTTTAGATGTAGAGAAGACCAAAAATGAAGAAAACATAATATTTAAAGAAATAATGATTAGAACTTATGAAAGATATAAATCCAAATAAATTATTTGTAAAAATTTCTAGCAGGATAAGTGAATATAAATTCATATGCATATTATCAAATGTCGAAGAAAGAAAAAGGTCTTAAAAACAGGAGAACAACAAAAATAACAAAAGCAGGTTACCTAATGACAATGGACAAATAGAAATAACAGAATTTTCAACAAAAATATAATTTAAATGAAGTGAAATAATATCTAGCTGTCAACCTAGAATGCTGAACTCAGAAAATAAAATAAATATTACAAATGAGAGTAAAATAAAAATATTCTTAGTTAACTAAAATGGGAGAGCTGCTTATCTGGATCTCAAATTTATCTACATATAGAGAACACACTGAAAGAAGAAAGGAAAAAGATAAATGTAAGCTGACACAATGAAATAAGAAATACATTTTATGAAACAGTTTTGGTAAAAAGGAGCAGAAAGTATATTTTGTTATCAAACAATAGGTGAGAAAGATGTTTAGGAAGGAAAAATTAAAATTCTAAATACATTAAAAAGAATTAAATGCATTGAGTGATATTCCCTATTTATTATAAATATATGCAGTCTCCCCAAACTGATCCATAGACACAATATAATATGAATCAAAATCACATTGTGATATTTCATGGAGCTAACAAGTTGACTCATGTATATAAGGATCAAGAGTAGGAAGGAAACAAAACAGAATTATATAATCATTCAAAATGAGCAAGTTTCTGGTAGAGGAACTCTTTATAGGATATAATGATATTATAAAGTTCCGGTTAACTAAGGAAAGGTAGTATTGGCACAGAGCATTAAACATTAAGCAGTCTAAACCAGACCTTTTCATATATGTAAATTTGATGTGACAGAGAATCCACTGTAGATTGGGAGGAAGGGATGGATTATTCAATAAATTTGCAGGGTAAATTGGTTATCCATAAAGAAATAAAATGAATTTTAATCTCTCTATATTTTATCATACAGCTTAAGATGGGTATAATATGGAAGGCATAATTTTTTAATATTTAGAAGAAAATATAATAATGACACAAAATCATTAACCAAAAATATCAATGTGGGAGATGTAAACTAAAAAATTTCTAGAGCTCAAACAGGGCATGGAGATATTATAAGCTCTAGACAGCTAAAGTTAGTTAGGAGTGGAAATTCTTACTGATCACCTGAGGCATTCAATAGGGAGAGCACACACACAGATCACACCTTAGTAGCAGAGCTAAACTATCCCTAGATTAAAGCTAGGGCAGGCATAGAACTCAAGTAGCTTTATTTTTTCTAATTTTTAATTTTTTTTTTTTTTTTTGCAGTACGTGGGCCTCTCACTGTTGTGCCCTTTCCCCTTGCGGAGCACAGGCTCCGGACGTGCAGGCTCAGCAGCCATGGCTCACGGGCCCAGCCGCTCCGCGGCATGTGGGATCTTCCCGGACCGGGGCACGAACCCGTGTCCCCTGCATCGGCCGGCGGACTCTCAACCACTGCGCCACCAGGGAAGCCTTCAAGTAGCTTTATTAAAGGGTTAATATTTTGCCATGTATCATGGAGCTATGCATCCATTGTTTATTATTCTGTAAATACTAAAAGGAATTGCTATGCAGATTTCTGGTGCTCTTTCCTGTACAGCTTCCTGTTTGGGGGAACATTGTTTGACAACATCCAGCCCCCTCAGCCAACTTCAGCTCTGACCTGTTTCCTCATCTCAACAGCACCACCATACTGGAATTCTCATCCTTGCATTGTAGTCCAAAATGTGTTTATAAGAGAAAAAAAGCAGGGCAGTCACTAAGCTCATCTCAATTGTCATCTTTTTCCCAGAGTTCACAGTTCTGCACGGACTGCTATCCAGTGTTCAAAAACCATTGTTCCATATATTTCATCCAGCTTTCTAATTGTTTTCTGGTGGGAGAGTGAACAAAGTTTCTACAATAATGATCACCTCTGAAGGAAAAGTAAGGTGAGTTTTACACAATAGATATAATAGTAATTTGATGATGGGTTAATTAATGTACTTTTATTTTCAAAACTCCTATGTCATACACATAGACACACAACACTATCTTTTATCAAATATTCAAAAAACTGAAAGAACAGAAACAGGATAACAAGTTAAATGATTACTACAATATTAATTTGGACAGCCTAAAGAAGGTGGAGATGGTACATGGTCATTAGTTTCACTGCCTACTTTGAAAGCAGTTTCAGGATTGGCTAATGGGTTAGTCCTAGGATGTGGAGAAAGAATTTAGAGAAGGATAACTGCAAGTCTTCTATACCCCCAATAAACTGGGTTAATGTTTGTGCTCTGGCAAAGATGTGAAAAAACTGAGCCATGAGCAAATTTGAAAAGGGAATTAATAAATACTTAAGTTTGACATTGTGAGTTTGAGATGCCCATGAGACTTCAAAGTAGAGCTATAATAGGTATTTCATGAGAGAGTTCAGGGTAAAACATTAATTTGGACATATCTGTGCATATATGAGATTTAAATCTATACACTTAGATCATCTAAGGAATAAGAATAATTAGAGCGGAAAATGTCAGTAGCCAGACCTCTTGTGCACTAAACCATACAGAGAGAGTTTCTGTAGGGTAAGAAGTTAGGAAAGGAGGCTGAGGAAGAACAGAGGGTCATATAAAAGAAAAACTAGGAGAAGGCAGTGTATTGGATGTTTGAAGAGAAAAGAAGTTGTTAGTCATTTCAGAAAATGGATAGTAAGGAGAGATTAGGAAACTAAGTAAACTAGTCCCCACTCTGTGTCAGTCAATTTGGCCTATCTGGAAAAAAAAGAGAAAAAGAAAAAAAAAAAAGAGAGAGAGAGAGAGAAAGGAAAAGAAGAGGAGGAAGAAGAAAGAGGAAAAAAGCCTGAATAAGACATTTGACGAAAGTGTCAAACCTGTATATATGAGGTGATAAGACAGGACAAAAATTGAGTGTTTTGGAAACCATGTAATTTATTATGTCTATTAGAGTTTAATTTTGTAAACATAATTTATTGCTGATGGTGCTTAAATGTATTTATTTATCATTTGGAACTTTGTAAAAGAAGCCAATTATTCACAGAGACATGCTCAGTGTTTTATTATGTAACTTGTCCCTTGTAATGTAACTTTGTAAAATGGAGCTGATGATTCAGGTTGCCAACTTATGCACCAGCATAAAATTTGTTTCCCTTGGTAGTGCTAATAATAACACAACAATTCTCCTAGGGACCCAAACAGATTGTGCAAAGTTGTTTACTTCTGCTGCTGTTAAAGGATGCTACAAAAACGATTATCCCCTACCTGAAATATCCTAAAGGAAAAATCACCTGGTGATAAATATTCTAATTTTTGAGTCTAAAGCAACATTCCATGTTCTTTTATCTACATGCATATATGGTTCCCTCTCCCAAGAGCCTCTTTATTTTGGGGGGAAAAATGACTAAAATTTATTAATCTACAGATAAATTTCAATCCTTTTAATGGTCACCTTCATGCCTACTTGTAATGTTCATCACAAAGAACAATAAAAGTGCTCTGACCTGAGCAAGTAGAAAGTTACTTTCATTCATAATAGCATTCACTCATTGTGACTAAAGGTCAGTTTTACAGCATTTGTAATTAGACTTTTCTGTTTTAAAAGATGCTTAAAGATATTACGTTACAAAGAGTTAAAAATCAAAAGGGAAGCGTAATATATACCAATAAATTTGTTAAACAAAATGGACAATTTTTGAAAGACAAAAAAACGAAAGAAGAAATAAAAAATTCAAATAGTGCCTTATCCATGAAAGAAACTGAAATCATAATCAAAACCTTTTTGTAATGAAAATTCCTTCCTAGAGTGTTTTGTAAAACATTTAAGGAAGAAACTATACAGATCCCACACAAAAACCTTTCTAAAAAAGATGAGCGTACAGTTTGTTGTATGATAGCAGCATAACCCTGACTCCTGAACCTGACAAATAAGAAAAATACAAATCAATTTCCTCATAACTGTAGACACAAACATCCTTAATATAATATTAGGAAGTTGAGTCCACTCATATATAAAATAATAATATATTGTGTAAAAGAATTGTTTTGCCATGATTATAGTATTAACATTCAAAATTTCTTCAGTTAAATAATACACATTACAGAATAAAGAAGGAAAAATGATTATATCAAGACATAGAATAAGAATTTAATAAAATTTAACATCCACTCATAATCAAACTGATAATAAGTTTCTTAAAAATTAAATAGTGTCATACATATTGGTGAAATATGAGGACATCTCTGGTGAATTTCACAAAGCACTAAAAGAAGAATTAATACTAACTTTTCACTAACTCTTCCAGAAAATAAGGGAGGCAAGAACACTTTCAGACTCATTCTATAAAGTCAGTATTACCCTTATGCTAAACCCAGACAAAGATATCACAGGAAAAGTAAACTATATAATAACAACTGCTATGAATATAGACATAAAATTTCTCAACAAAATACTAGCAACCCCAAACCAGCAATGTTAAAAAGGATTATACATTAGGACTAATTAGGTATTATCTCAAGATGGCAAGATTTTTTTAACATTCTAAAACCAGTTAATGTAATTCATCATATCAATAGAATAAAGGGGGGAAAACACCTGCTGCTCATAGAAAGAGCATCATACAAATTACAACACCAATTCATGATAAAAACACTTAATACACTAGGAATAGAAGAGAATTTCCTCAACTGATAAAGAGCATCACCAACAACAAAAAATATCCTACAAATAACATCATATTTAATGGTGAAAAACCAAGTGTTTCCTCCCAGCCAAGACTGAAAGCAAGACAAGGATATCTACTCTGACTACTTTTATTCAAGGCTATACCAGAGCTTTTAGCAAGGAAAATTATGCAAGAAAAAAATTTTTAAATTCAGGTTGGGAAGAAAGAAGTAAAACTATGCTTATTCACAGATGACATGATCTTGTACATAGAATATCCCAGTATATCCACTAAAAATCTACTAGAACTAACAAATAAATTAAGCAAGGATAAAGGATCTAAGAGCAATATACAAAAATCATTTGCTACACTAGCAGTGAACAATAAAAACATTTAAAAAACAATCCCATTCATATAAATATCAAACATATGTAGGGATGTGATTAATAAAAGTATAATATTTACACTTCAAACTATAAGAATTTGTTGAAAATAAAGATATAAATAAATGGAAGGCATTTCAAGTTCATAGATTAGAAAATTTAACATTATTGAGATGGCAATATTCCCCAAATTGGTTACCTGATTCAATACACTCTCAATTAAAACTCTCATCTGACTTTTTTGTAGAAATTTAAGAACTGATTCTAAAATTTATATGGACATGAAAAACCTAATGACCAAAACAATCATGAAAAAGAACAAAGTTGGAAGGCTCACACCTGTGAATTTCAAAACTTACTATGACACTATAGTAATCAAAACCATGTAGCACTTGCATGAGAATAGATATAAAGATAAATGGAATAGGATAATATTTATGATCAACTGATTCTCAGCAAAGCTGTCAAGACAATTTAGTTGGGGGAAGCATCGTCTATTTGAACTGCTAGATATCCACATTCAAATGGATGAATTTGCACCCCTACCTCACACCATATTTCAAAAAAACCTCAAAATGAATCCATAGATCTAAATATATGAGCTAAAACTATTAAACTCTTAGAAGAGAATGTTTGAGTAAATCTATGTAATCTTGGGTTAGGAAGTTATTTTTTAGATATGAAAGTAAAGGTATAAGTAACAAAAGCCAAAATAGGTAAACTGTACTACATGAAAAAAATGTGCTGCAAGAAAGAAGAAAACCCACAGAAAGAGAGAAAATATTTGCAAATATAGATCTGATAGTGGGCAAGAGTGACTATACTGAGACAAAATAGACTTTAAGTCAAAAATTGTCACAAAAGACAAAGAAGGTCATTATACAATGATAAAAGGGGCAATTCATTGCATAAATATATACATCACCCACATCCAAGTATCTAAATATATAAAACAAATATTCACAGCTCTGAAGGGAGAAATACACAGCAGTAATAGTACAGTAGGAGACTATTGCCCTACTTCCAACAAGGACAGCACATCCAGATAGAAAATCAATAAGGAAACAGAGGACTTAAATGACACTATAGTCCAAATAAACCTAACAGACATACACAGAACATTCTACTCAACAGCAGTAGAATACATTCTTCTTCAAGTACACATGGAACATTCTCTGATAGATCATATGTCAGGTTAAAAAAACAAGTCTTAGCAAATTTGAAATAATACCAAGTATCTGTTTTGACCATAATGGAATTAAACTAGACATCAGTAAAAAAAAAACAAAAACAAAAATAAAAACAGAAAAATTGGAAAATTCACAAATATGTGAAAATTAAACAACACACTTTTCAACAACAGTTGCATCAGTGTAGCTATGCCAACATCTTGATTTTAGTCCCATAAAACCATACCAGTTTTTTGACTTCTAGAACTGTAAGATAATACATTTTTTAAGCCACCAAATCTGTGGCAATTTGTTACAGCAGTAATAGGAAACTAATATAGAGTTACTAACCATTTATTGTCATGTTCCTGTGTTATGGAAATTTTCTCTAGTGAACCTGGCATACTATCACAATGCAATCAGAAATCTCTACCATATAAAAACTAAGAAAGCTCCCATGATGTATTAGCTCCCATCATGGAAGGATGGGATATTCTATTTAAAGGTTTTATTGGAAAATTGTTATGTTTTTTAAAGAGCTTTAAGGGGCTTCCCCGGTGGCTCAGTGGTTAAGAATCTGCCTGCTCTTGGAAGGGACATGGGTTTGAGCAGTGGTCTGGGAAGACCCCACATGCCGCAGAGCAACTAAACCTGTGAGCCACAACTACTGAGCCTGTGCTCTAGAGCCCGCGAGCCACAACTACTGAAGCCCGCATGCCTAGAGCTCGTGCTCTGCAACAAGAGAAGCCACCGCAATGAGAAGCCCACACACTGCAACGAAGAGTAGCCCCCACTCGCCACAACTAGAGAAAGCCCACACACAGCAATGAAGACCCAATGCAGCCAAAAATAAATAAATAAATAAATTTTAAAAATAGTTTGATAAAAGAAAATATGAAAATAAAGAGCTTTAATTTCACAAATCTCCAGTGTATTAGGAAATAAAAATAACAGTAAGATTCATTATTCTAAATGCAATGTACCAAAGAGTAGAGAACGTAATTCTATTTTGGCAAGTCTTCTAGCCAAAGTACTTTGGGCCATCGTATTAATTAACAAATTAGGCAGGTGGCTATTTTGCATATTCTTACACATATTGTACCTATATGATACACTGAGAACCTCAGAAGTAGCCTTTGAAGCCATTCCATATAAAAATAGACGGTTGTATATCCCATACTTAAGGTTCCTACCCAAGAACTTCACTCATATCTTTGTTTAATCACTACTGGGCATTGCAGCTGGTGAAGAAAAAACGGAATTTGTCTTGAAGATTTATAATTGCCCAGTGTCTTGCACGACAATCTCTTTCATGGGCTCATACCAAAACATAGGAATGCTGCAAAATAATGTGTGGCATAAGATGCTTTAGAAAAATATGAGGAAGTTTACAAGAATGAGATAGACTGAAAAACCAGTACAAGACTCCTACTGTGTGGGAGATTTTCCATTGCCAGACTCCTGCAATTTGGACAGTGGCTTGCTGGCTCCTTTGACACATGGTATCCAGCAGCATCTACTATCATCTTTCACCAGCAACTCTCTCTGTGCCTCTGGTAAAATATATCCATTTTAGCTGTTTCTGTAGCAATATAGAGTGTGACTTTGCATCAGTTTCCATTGGTGTGGCACCACGGTGACGTCTCTGCCTTTACAGTGAGTCATAGTTATGCCTTCACCATCACTGTCTGGATGTCAGCCTGGGCTAGAGAGCTCTTCCTCAGGCATCCTCTAAGCCCTAGTGTAATGGATGCTCTTTATATCTGCTGTTCCCACGTTCTCTAGATCTCTCTTTACTTCTTACTAGTCAATTAATTATTACTCCAATCCCGTATTAATGTTAACAGTTCTTTAAATTAAACTTTCTCTGTTCAAATCACTGTGTAGTTTGTTTCAACTGGACCATAACTAATAAACTGCTTGAGTGCTTTTAATCCCATAGAAGCTCAACTGATATTAGTTGAACAAGCAAGTGGATGAATGAGGAATGTTCACTAATTTTCAAAACCACCAGTGGAGGGGACAGGGGAAAAGAACAAAAATCTCTTGGGCATAATTAGAAATGGCTCATGAACAGTTTGGCCAGTGTGGCATATTGCACAAGTTTAAGTAGCTATTTCTAAACAGAATCAGGGAAAGCAGAGACTGATAACATCATTGCTACATAATGCTTCTTTTTAGCCAGACGTGGCAATAATCTCAGTCAATTTGTGAGCAGAACTGCTACCAGTTGAAAACCTGGCATGAAAAGTTTTACCTTAGGAAGGGTCATCTATAGTTCTGGAATAAAACCATTATTACAATGCAATCACTGAAACTGATCTGGGGGAAAAAATGCTTACTTGACTACACCCAACAAAGTATGTTTGAATAAGTTGTTAATGATTTAGTTATTTTTCCAATTCTGTGCTATTTGAAGCACAATCTCAACTGCTGTTCATAATTTTGAAGCATCCAGTTAGTTGGCTTTAACCACAAAAGAGTTATCTGGGCATCTAGAGGCCCCCTGATATTTCCAGAGATATTGAGCATGTTGCATACTCGTTGGTCTCAGGCTTACCAAGAGGGAGATCTCCCTAACCTCTTGCAGTGCCATTGCTTTGCTCTTCGGTGTCATTTTGCAGCATAATATAATTTGAAAGCTCTGTCTGTAGCTGTATTGAACACTGGTTGATCAAGGTACATCCTCCCAGTTAGTTTTTTTTTTTTTTTTGTATTTTATTTTTTTATTGGAGTATAATTACTTTACAATGTTGTGTTAGTTTCTGCTGTACAGTGAAATGAATCAGCTATGTTAATACATATATCCCCTCCCTTTTGGACTTCCTTCCCCCCACCCATCCCACACTTCTAGGTCATCACAGAGCACACTGTGCTATATAGCAGGTTCCCACTAGCTATTTTACACATGGTAGTAAATTTATGTCAAACCTAATCTCCCAATTCATCCCACCCTCCTCTTCCCCCCCTTGTCCACATGTCCATTCTCTATGTCTGCATTTCTATTCCTGCCCTGCAAATAGGTTCTTCTGTGCCATTTTTCTAGATTCCATGTATATGGGTTAATATACGATATTTTTCTCTTTCTGACTTACTTCACTCTTTATGACAGACTCTAGGGTCCATCCACATCTCTACAAATGACCCAATTTCATTTCTTTTTATGGCTGAGTAATATTCCATTATATATATGTACCACATCTTCTTTATCCATTCATCTGTTGATGGACATTTACGTTGTTTCCATGTCCTGGGTATTGTAAATAGTGCTACAGTGAACAATGGGGTGAATGTGACTTTTTGAATTATAGTTTTCTCAGGGTATATGCCCAATAGTGGGATTGCTGGGTCATATAGTAGTTCTATTTTTAGTTGTTTAAGGAACCTCCATACTGTTCTCCACAGTGGCTGTATCAATTTACATTCCCACCAACAGTGCAAGAGGGTTCTCTTTTCTCTGCACCCTCTTCAGCATGTATTGTTTGTAGATTTTTTGATGATGGCTATTCTGACCGGTGTAAGGTGATACATCACTGTAGTTTTGATTTGCATTTCTCTAATAATTAGTGATGTTGAGCATCTCTTCATGTGCCTCTTAGCCATCTCTATGTCTTCTTTGGTGAAATGTCTGTTTAGGTCTTCCACCCATTTTTCAATTGGGTTGTTTGTTTTTTTGATATTGAGCTGCATGAGTTGTTTGTATATTTTGGAGATCAATCCTTTGTCTGCAAATATTTTATCCCATTCTGAGAGTTGTCTTGCACAGCAAAGGAAACCATAAACAAAAAGACAACCCCCAGTTTGTTTCTCAATACTTAGGGATAAAATTTCTCAAATAAAGTCAAGCAACAAAAAACAACAGAAAAAGATAGACTGATGTGCTGTGTACTTTTTTAAAAAGTAGATGAAGTCTCTTCAACATACTAAAAATTAATATGTCATATTATATATTATATATGTGTATATATATTATATATGTATATATATAACTGAATCATTTTGCTGTACACCAGAAACTAACCCAACATTGTAAATCAACTATACTTCAACTTAAAAGAAAGAAACCAAATGACTATGTGTTTCTAATTTAGAGCTGACATCAAGCTGACACCATGGGGTATGTGTTGACAGTTAAAAATTATCTAAAATCTATGCATGCTTTTCTTTTTTTTTAAGTTACATATCTTAGACACATAGAGAATCACCTGATATACTCTTAAAGACTCTGTAGTAAACTCTTCATTGTTATGTATTGATTCACTGATTCCTTCTTCCCATTAAGGTACATTATCTGAAATAAATATTTTCTCTTAACTAGGAAAAACTTTTTTCCTGGGGTCAACCAGAATTTGTATAAATTCAGAGGGGAAGGCATTTATCATTAAATGTACATTTTATATTAATATTTCAGGAGAACACTCAAGTTGCTATCAACACAGATATCCTTTGAAGGGCTAAGGGACATAATTTTGATGTTTACTTTTACATCTACATTATAAAAAGGAAGAAAACAAGAAGGAATTATTAGGAAGAAGTGTTATTACTCAAGGTGGCAGAAATTTATATCTATATCTATTATACCTATATCTATTATATTTTACCTATATATGTGGTTTACAGAGGTATGACATAAGGAGCCTGTTAAAAGCTATTATCTTTTTCTCTAACCATTACTTTCAACTATGATCATTAGGTTTCTATTTCCTGATGAACAAGAATATTTCAGGAAGATCCCATAGGTTATTGATCACTCTCTCATATTAAATGTTAAAAACAGTTATTTAAAAAGCCAATCTTATTGCTAATTAAATCCTATGTAATCCTTCAGACACTCCCAGGGTTGTTTCTTACAGTAGTCGGAGTGGAACTTCTTATAGTAGCTGGAGTGGCATTTGCCACTCTTATTTCTTCCACTACCCCAGCACCTTACACAGGAAAAAGAAGGGTATTATGGTCTGATTCCTGGATAGTCTTCCTCTCTGTTTTGAAGATTCTTATTCTGAGACTGAGAGATTGAGGCTAAGAAGAACAATGGAATAGGCAGGTAACTTCATTTATAATCTGTTCATCTTTGATAAGAACAAATCTACATTTTCATTTTGGCTTGCTTTGTTTATGTCTCCTCCTAGTGGCTTCAGACGACAATGTTCATAAATTTCTGGGAGCCATGTTGAGCTTTACCCTATTTCCTGCTTTCTGTGATTAGCTCTCTGCAAAGGAGAAGCTTTGTCTCAACATGGCTCCAGCAATGGTCCATTATAAACTATCTTTGAGTAGTTCGACACTTTTGCAGGTGCAGCAGACCCTTGGGCAGTCCCATGTCCATCTCTAACTTCCATGTCCAAATATGGAGCCAAAGGGACCACTGAGTGCCCCTCACTGTCTTCTTCCGAGGCATAGATGCCATAGATTCTTGTTCCTCTGCTTAAGCTTCTGTCAAGTTACACCACCTCAAAAAAAGCACTAAACACCAAATCCAGGAACATGCATCAAGTTATGCAAAGAGCTCATTGTGTTATTATAATAACAAAAGGGAGATTCTGAAATTCAATGGCCCAGTAAGCTTCTAGTAGGAAAATGAGATACCAGTCTCCTACCCTGCAGGAAGCTCCAGTGTCTGTGTCTCTAAGAATGAAGCTCTACCTGTAAATTCTCACTCTGCTTGGGGAGAAAAGAATCCTACTTTTCTGCCAAACAGGCAGGGGAGTAAAATCATTTTATTTCTAACATCAATTTCCTCATCAGTGGTAACCCAGATTTTTCTTCTTTTCTCCTTCGCTTTAGTTTTTTTCATTATATACCCTAGTGGGGAGTAGAATGAAGTAGGAGCAAGGGAGTAGGAAAAAGGGAGTTCACTGAGGAAGAGAAGCTTTGGCCTGGTTTTGTGAGCCCTGGAAGATAGTGTCTGACTCTACTTATGAATTAACGTTTTAAAAATATGGAGCATCTAGTATCCATTGTTTATTACTGTGGATCCTAGCACTGTTTTGCAGGGTCATCAGTAAAATTCTTCAGTCAATATCCACTCAAAAACATATCACTTCAACTCATGCTACATTCCATGCTTTCAGGTGTCTCCTGTCACTGCTCCCTACATTGCCTTCCCTATCTTGGTGAATAGCAACTTAACTTTACAGTTTTTCCAGCCAGCTTAGAATTATTATTGATCCTCCCAATTTTTTTTATAGTTCACATCAAAATTAATGAGCAAATATTCTCAGCTGTACCTTCAAAAATGTCCAGAAATTGAATATTTCTGACCTGGAACACCACTGCTATACTGGTTTAAACTATATTTAACTGTCTTCTGAATTATTTCAATAGCTTCCTAACCAGCCAGGGTGCTGATGCTTTAGCCTTCCATCTTTCACGCCAATTCTCAACAAAGCAGAGTAATTATTTTAAAAGGTAAATCTTGTATTTCATTCCACAAATACTTTAAAAAATCCTCCAGTGATTTCCCATGTAATTTACAGTGACTCTAAGGCCTTTAGATCTGTCTCCCTGCCCTACTTACCTCTGCACTATTCTTTAAAAAAGGTTGGCACATTCTGGTTTCAGGATTTTTGCTCTTACCAGTCTGCTGGCTTGAAATTCTGTCCCCACAGATATGTACATGGCTCATTTCCTCAACAACTTGCAATATCATCATTATTATGAAAACATTTCTGACTTCCTTATTTAAACATTTAATTCTACCTTATCATCCTCATTTCTATGCCTTATCACTTATTTTTCTCTATAGAATTGATTATCTCAAGGCTCTCTACTTAGCAAAAGGAATATTATCTATTAATGATTGCTTAATAAACAATCATCAAATCTCAGTGGCATCTAACAATTAGATTTTCTTTTTCATGTATCTATGGGTCAGCTTCAAGTTAGCTCTGGCCTACTTTTGGTTGCAGCTTGTAGTCTACTCTGATTTTTAATTCTGAGGCCCATGTTGGACAGGCAACAGCTACCTGGAGGAAACTCTTCTCTGTAATGGCAGTGACCAAAGGGGGCATACTGACTGCACACACACATTTTGAGCATCTATTTTCATCTTGCCTACTAACATTGCATTGCCTAAAATATCTCATGTGGTTAAGTCCAAAGTCAAGGAATGGATGTGTATACAGTCTGCCCATGGAAACAGAAGAGTATGAAATTTTTTGTCAAGTATTGAATGTATCATATATGTGGAAATAGAATTTAACCAGCTGTAACAGGTGAAAAGATTTATATTGGACAATTATAGAAGTATTCTAACTTCTAATATATACATCAAATTGTATTCAATTAAATTAGACAAATATAAGGATTTTCAAGCAGAAAATTAGACTCCACTTTGATGTTGGCTTAGGCACTTAGTGTCAAAGGATGTGTGTGATTCAGATAAGTGAAAGAGAAGACAGAGGAAAGTCTTCAGCAAGAAAGCTAGTTAAGCAAAGGTTCAGAGGAAGGAAAAAACAGTTTTCAAGTAGTGTCTAAGTTCTCCTTTACTCTCACTTCCCAAACAATTCAGTCCAAAACCATTAAGTGAGACTGGGTGGCCCAGGCCTTGCAGAAGCCCCAGTAGGGGGAGAAGAAAGACCATATGTTAAGATTACTTTTGTGGTGTAAAATAGATAGCTACTGGGAAGCAGCTGCATAGTCCAGGGAGATCAGATCGGTGCTTTGTGACCACCTAGAGGGGTGGGATAGGGAGGGTGGGAGGGAGATGCAATGGGGAGGGGATATGGGGATATATGTATACATATAGCTGATTTACTTTGTTATACAGCAGAAATTAGCACAACACTGTAAAGCAATTATACTCCAATAAAGATGTTAAAAAAAAAGATTACTTTTGTGAATATCCCATATTCCATCCTGGGTTCCTAATTTTAGTTTCCTTACTGCCTCTTCCTTCTTGTCCCTATTATTTGACTCACTTCAATATATTTCCTGATAAATTCTATCTGTTGCACTTTTTATTTCATACATTTTCCGATTCATAGTTTTCCTTTAACCTCCTTTGGAATACAAGAAGTTTTACTCTTTTTGTTGTGTTTAGCTAGTCTATATGAGAGCATAGGTGAACCAGGGCTTCCCTTGACATTCTGAATATTCACAGAGATGTCATTTTTTCCATTCTCAGTGCTCTGATTATAAATAGCCAACTTCATGATGTGAGAAACTTATAATGTGAGACTATATTGTAAGACATCACAGGTTTTAAGGAAGAATGAATAAATCCTCCATTATTAGGTCCTTTCTCCATCTGCTACTTATTCTAACTCCAAGATGGATTAACTAACCCTTTCTTCTCTACTCACATTTAAATTCTGTAACCAAAACATGTCATTAACTTAGCTAGTAACTATCCTACAAGGCAACTCAATTGCAGACCATTGTGCAGGCTGTTGGTCAGAGTAGATGTGGCTGTTTTGAGATCCAACCACATTTCCTAGTCTAATCATTACACTGTGGTAAGATAATTTGGTACAGATTGCATTATTCATTCATAAGGAATCCCTCATGAGAGAGTTACATCCATGCCAGGCAGTCTGAGGCTTCTAAATAAGGAGGGTAACTGCCTGGTACATTTCCACTTCAGAACATCAGCAGACTCCCCATTTGCACATTCTACAATTCTGAACTATCCCCTCCTTCTGCTGTTCCTCCCATGACTCACCACACAAACATTTCATTGTTGTTGTTGGCTTTTAACAATAATATGGCTACATCTCTCCTGAATGTATGAGTTTAAACTTTTCCTTTATCTTTTAGTTTGTTTGTAGTTTATGTCCTAAATATACTTCAACCACTAAAAATAAAGATCCACTAATTAATGTATGAACATAAAAAATCGTTACCTTTGCCCATAGATCATACAAAGAGATCAGAAGTACATTATTTAGAGGTATTTAACAGATAATGTAACTCGATTATATTCTAATTTTACAGGTGATTAATGAAGAATATTGAAGAGGATTCAGGAGATGTTATTTCAAGTTGATCTCTGTCTCCAAAGTGTCAATATTTTAGGGGGTGTGTGGCACATTTTAAGACGTCTCATCCAATTTTGTACATTTTATAATAAGGATCACAGAGGATAAGTTACTTGCCCTAGAGCCTTGACTCTCAGACTCTCTACTATAGTACTTATGTCATTAAATAATTGTTTTCTCATAAAAGTCATAACATCTGATCTGTAGCTTATAAGGAAAAGTCTAATTTGATTTTTACTGTCCCTTCTTAAATTATATGATTCTATGAACTAAATTTGTTTATTTAATCCTCTCCTAGACCTCAACTGGATATATCTGCATTTGGCATATTCTTTAATCCCTTTCCTCTCATATGGAGAATAAGGAAACTTTAATCCTTTTCCTCTCATATGGAAAACAGATGCACTGAAAACACCCTAGAATCCATCCCAGCATAGTTGTTCCTGCTCTACTGCCAGTTTCCTTGGTTAATGCTTATGGAGATTTGCTATACTTGACATCTTTCAAGAGTGTATAGAGTAAGTACATCACTGCCTATAGTTTTATATTAATGAATCCTTATTAATATTTCTATGTGATGTGGTATCACATTTGTGTCAACTTTCTTAGGTTGCTTTATCTATTTCCTTTTTTCTTTGTCAATTTTCCCATATTAGAGAGAAAAGCATTTCTCATCTAGGTTGGAAAACCTCTACAATTCCATGTCTAACCCCTATCACTTTTCTTTAGGTCTATTACAATATTCTTCCATTTGTCTTGCCAAACTTCACTCACAGCATTTGGGGTATAGTGACTCTTAGAGTAGCCAGTGAATAAATACATGTTTCAGAGGGTTTGTTTGGTTTTTTGTTTGTTTTTAATCTTAATAGGTGGAAGTGAAGCAAGTAGCAGTCTCAACTCTCCCACACATTTATCATCATTTTCATATTAAGCAAATGAAAACAGACATTTAAATTGTAATAAAGTTTTATAGAACAGCAAAGTAAAACATTCATCTAAACTAAATGTTATTTCCTGATCAAATGTTAATCAATGGGATTTCATAAATTTAAATTTTATTCTGGTAAGATATTTGTAAAACTACAGCTTACGTTTTCCTTGCAATGCACGAGAATATTTAGCAGTAAGGAAAAGTGACTTCTGCTGCTAATCAGAAAAAGACCCAGAGGACTTCCCTGGTGGTTCAGTGGTTAAGAATCCGCCTGCCAATGCAGGGGACACAGGTTTGAGCCCTGGTCCTGGAAGATCCCACATGCCACGGAGCAACTAAACCTGTGCGCCACAACTATTGAGCCTGCACTCTAGAACCCGCAAGCCACAGCTACTGAGCCAACGTGCCACAACTACTGAAGCCTGCACGCCTAGAGCCTGTGCTTAACAACAAGAGGAGCCACCACAATGAAGCCCATGCACTGCAACAAAGTAGCCCCAGCTTGCCGCAACTAGAGAAAGCCTGCACACGGCAACGAAGACCCAACGCAGCCAAAAATAAATAAATTTATTTTAAAAAACCCATATATTAAAAAAAAGATGCATTTATTTAAAAAAAAGAAAGAAGAAGACCCGGAGACTTATCTCTCACTGTCTCACTGATAATAAGCCAACATTTATATAACTCATAGCACAACAGAATTTTAAGACAACAGATAATGTTAGAGATTAATAAGTACAAACCCTCATGTTACTGGTAAAGAATATGAAAACTACAAAAGTGAAATAATATTAACAGTAAAATAATTTTGAAAACTAGCATTTGTTGAACACATAACACAATTATGCACTTAGTTTGCATTATACCATTTTATAGACAACAGTCCTTGACGTAAGTGCCATTATTAAAGAATTGCACATTAACATAGAGGAAGAATTAGAAACTGTGTTTTCAAATCTCAGCGCAGGGTTATTTTTAACTCAGTAGTCTACATCTTAATTGTAAATTTTTTTTTTTTTTTTTTAACATCTTTATTGGGGTATAATTGCTTTACAATGGTGTGTTAGTTTCTGCTTTATAACAGAGTGAGTCAGTTATACATATATATATGTTCCCATATCTCTTCCCTCTTTGTCTCCCTCCCTCCCACCCTCCCTATCCCACCCCTCCAGACAGCCACAAAGAACCGAGCCGGTTTCCCTGTGCCATGCGGCTGCTTCCCACTGGCTATCTACCTTACGTTTGTTAGTATATATATGTCCATGTCTCTCTCTCGCCCTAACACACCTCACCCTTCCCCCTCCCCATATCCTCAAGTCTGTTCTCCAGTAGGTCTCTGTCTTTATTCCTGTTTTACCCCTAGGTTCTTCATAACATTTTTTTTCTACATCTTAAGTCTACATCTTAATTGTAAATATTTTTTAATCATTAAAATATTTTCCAGTTTCTGTGGATTGCATGAGGCATTTTATGCTGAATAAAAATAGCATATATCATATTAAAACTAAAATATAAACATGATTTACTATGAGATTGATTGTCAAATACAAAACCATAAAGACTAAATCTTCTTTCTAATGAATTTAGTAGAGGAAAACGATTCCAAAAATTCCCATTCAAGCTTACCAAAAAATCCAGCCTACACTTAGATTAGGCATAGCCACTCACATTTCTGGTAACTATAATAAAGTTTGTGACTCATCAGTAAGAAAAGTCTATGAAAAATGCTTCAGTATATTCATGACAGCTTCATAAACTTCATACCAATGATATTTTAATTAACCATGGAATAATTTGGCAACTGATAATTTTGGGAGCATACAATACAGATAATTTTTGTTCAGCCCAATCTATTATAATAATTGATTCATCCAAGAGGTACTACATTTTAAACCCCATAGTTAAATTTAATTTAGGGTCTGTAATGTGTTAGAAAGAAGAGAGCAGGTACATGTATAAAATAACATTTCTAAAAATCCAAAGTAGAGCTTTTAGATTTCGTTTACTTCCATTGAACTTATTCAAAGAAAAGACTTATTCTTGTAGTTTTATATCTACTAAATCAAGTTAACAATAAATCCTCATTTTTAAAGATAAATCTAAAAGATAAAAATGACATGAAATATGATATACTTTGGATAGTAAATACCATGGAAATAATTTATACCTCTATTTGTTCAACATTGTTTGATGAAATTTCTTATGAATACTAGAGCATGATATTCATAGAGTATGTGCACTATGGGGAAAGGGGCATTGAAAGGAAATGGGTGTATGTGGGGCAGTGTACATAGGTGAGATATAGTTTATGCCCTCAAGAAGCTTACATGAAAGAGAATGGATTATGTATTCCAAAATCCCGGAGTCCAAACAAAAGAAAGCTCTACTCCCATGCAAAATCTCTACAGAAATAAAAGAAATAAGAGTTCTACATTTCAGGGTCGGCTTGTTGAAGCAGCAAAGACATTTGACTATATACTTCCAAGATTGGAAGTGTTTTTCTTTACTATCAGTTGTGTTCTCTCCAATAAATCTCTTACAGAAGTCTCTACATCAGGCACTAAGTGTTCGATATGGTTAGCATATTGATACCAAAAAATCTTAGCTAGGACTTCCAACTTTTTAAGATAAATTTAAATGTAAAATTCAACTGTTAACCAGCAATTTAATGTCATGTGATGTGCAGTTTGGATACTGTATGAACAGCTAAGGAGTTATCCATTCTAGTGCCAAAGATCACTCTGCTAATTTTGTTGTGTACAGTTGATGTAAAACTTTATGGTGGGGACAGGCTCTGCTCAGGGCCTTGTCTCTAGGAAGATTTTGTCAGTTCCAAATACAGTTTAGAAGATTCAGAAAGAAAAAAGAAAGAAAGAAAAGAAAGAGAATGGGTTAAAATAACTATGCAGATAACAATTATACAAGTTTAAGAGCAATACCTGGACTAAGAGAGCTATAGTATAATACAAAAAATTTAGAGAAAAAAGTTCTGCCTCCATCAGTAGCAGCTCCAGAAATTCTATGTAAGAAGAATTTAGTGGTGGGGCTCTGTCCTTAAGGAAGATGATGAGGCAAGGGTGGGTTGGAGGCTGATCTCAGAGCTCTGTTTTCTACCACCAACAGTGACAAACAAGTATCTGAGGGAATGGTAGCTATCTGAGGTACTGACTGGAAAGAATATGGTGGTGAGAAACAAAAGGCAAGACTTTAGGAGAAATAATATCACAGAGGAGTACAGATACAAGAAATGCTCCTTCAACAAAAGAAATTAAGTTTCTTCCATCGTGAAAAAAAATATATAAAAGGCAGTTCTAATCCTAACATTTGCAGGGACTTGGACAAGACCACAGAAATAGATTCATATATCATATGGCCAAATATATAAATGTTATAAGTATAGCAAATAAATTGTTAAATAAAATATGTTCTATTTTTGTACCTTCATAAATGTACCTCATATTTTATTTAACAGTTTGTTAGATTTATTTATTTATTAGACTCCTCTTTTTTCATGGAAGCAGGGAAGGAAGAATCATTTCCTAACCCTGGCCCATACTGAGTCTCTGCTTTGCCTCATACGGATCTCACATAAATGTCTGTAGACATCCCAGCCCACATGGGTAAACTCCTTCCAAATCCCCACTGCTTGAGCTAAGGAGTGCCCATACCAAGACTAATTATGGTCTTTGGGAAGATAGATCTGTGGGAAAGAACTGAGCAGATGCTAGACATTGAGCTGAAATAAAATGAGAATATTGGGACTATTTTCTTGCCCATATCCAAAAATGAGTGTATACACTGGATGAGGGCTAGAAATGATATAGGTGTAAGATTAGATATTCTGGTAAAGATATAACCAATGTAACTCAGGGTGGGAAGTGTTCAAATGTCAGCACATACAGTGGGGTTTTGGCAAAATCGAGTGTTGTGACTTTAATATAAAATTAAGTTTATACCACCTAGGAGGGGTCACTAATCATAAGCCATATTTTTTTTCTCATATTTTTATTAGTCAGCCATTATCCCTCTCCCATCAAACTCACTGAAGCTATCTTGAATTAAATATGAGTATTAAAATAAAGCTAATTATTATTTGAAACAATGTATCTCAACTGTTGAAATAAAATTATCACTATTGCCGATAAATTTCCAGTTAACATATTTTGTTTCATTAAAGTACCTTAAAATATGGTTAATTAAAAGGCCATGGATGTCTCAAATGTCTGATTAAAATTTTTCCATCTTTATGGGAACATAATTAACTTCTAAATTCTATAAAGACATACTAACTTAAAAATCTTTGATAGAAAAGACACTGGTTGGAGGTGCATCCACAAGAAGACACACTGTGACAAGTATTTCATACACAATTTTTCATCCATTTGTATAATGAAGATCACAGGATGAAAAATCAAGTAGAATTGAATTCCTACATACAACTGGACACATTCTATGTGAAGTAATTGAGACTCTTAGCTATTCTTCACAGCCCATACTATTCTTCTCCAATAATGTGTATGTAGCAAAGGCTGTGGCTAAACTATATTTAAAATTCTTCCTTGTAGTTGTTATATATGTATAGCCATGCAACTAGTTCTTGCCAAACAATTGTGAAAGAGAGGTGGTGCTATTTATTTTTCCATACATTTAAAACAGCAAGTTTGAGAGGACCTTCAAGTTGGTGGAGGAGTAAGACATGCAGATCACCTTCCTCCCCACAAATACATCAAAAATACATCTACACGTGGAACAGCTCCTACAGAACACCTACTGAATGCTGGCAGAAGACCTAAGACTTCCCAAAAAGTAAGAAACTCCCCACGTACCAGGGTAGAGCCAAAGAAAAAACAGAGACAAAAGAACAGGGAAAGGATCTGCACCTCTGGGAGAGAGCTGTGAGGGAGGAAACGTTTCCACACACTAGGGTGGGCAGAGGGGGAAGTTTTGGAGCCACAGAGGAGAGTGCAGCAACAGGGTGCAGAGGGTAAAGCAGAGAGATTCCCACACAGAGGATCGGTGCCAACCAGCACTCACCAGCCTCAGAGGCTTGTCTGCTCACCTGCTGGGGAGGGTGGGGGCTGGAAGCTGAGGCTCAGGCTTCAGAGGTCAGGTCCGAGGGAGAGGACTGGGGTTGGTTGCATGAATACAGCCTGAAGGGGGCTACTGCACCACAGCTAGCCAGGAAAGACTCTGGGAAAAAGTCTGGAACTGCCTAAGAGTCAAGAGACCATTGTTTCGGGGTGCGTGAGGAGAGGAGATTCAGAACACTGCCTAAATGAGCTTCAGAGATGAGCGTGAGCCACGGCTATCAGCGTGGACACCAGAGATGGCATGAAATGCTAACGTTGCTGCTGCAGCCACCAAGAAGCCTGTGTGCAAGCACAGGTCACTATCCACACCTCCCCTCCCAGGAGCCTGTGCAGCCCGCCAGAGCCAGGGTCCTGTGATCCAGGGACAACTTCCCCAGGAGAACACATGGCACACCTCAGGCTACTGCAATGTCATGATGGCCTCTGCTGCTGCAGGCTCGCCCCGCATTCAGCTCCCTCCACTCAGCCTGAGTGAGCCAGAATCCCATAATCAGCCGCTCCATTAACCTCATCCTGTCTGGGTGAAGAACAGATGCCAGAGGGCGACCTACATGCAGAAGTGGGGCCAAATCAAAATCTGAACTCCAGGAGCTGTGCAAACAAAGAAGAGAAAGGGAAATTCCTCCCAGCAGCCTCAGAAGAAGTGGGTTAAATCTCCACAATAAACTTGATGTACCCTGCATCTGTGGAATACTAGAATAGACAACGAATCATCCCAAAATTGAGGCAGTGGGTTTTGAGAGCAAAAACAGACTTGGGGTTTGCTGTATGTGACTGACTAGTTTCTGATTTATATATTTATCTTAGTTTAGTTTTCAGCACTTGTTGTCATTGGTGGATTTGTTTATTGGACTTGCTGCTCTCTTCTTTTTTTTATTACTTTTTAATTTTAATAATATATTTAAAAATTTTTAAATTTCATTTTACTTATTTATTTTTTCTTTCTTACTTTTTTTTCTCCCTTTTCTTCTGAGCTGTGTGGCTGACAGGGTCTTGGTGATCCAGCCAGGTGTCAGGCCTGGGCCTCAGAGGTGGAAGAGCCGAGTTCAGGACACTGGACCACCCAAATACCTCCCGGCCCCATGTAATATCAATCAGCAAGAGCTCTCCCAGAGATCTCTATCTCAATGCAAAGACACAGCTCCACTCCAGCAAGCTGCAGTGCTGGACACCCCATGCCAAACAACTAGCAAGACAGGAACACAAACCTACCCATTAGCAGATAGGCTGCCTAGAATCATACTAAGTTCACAGACACCCTAAAACACATCATCAGATGTGGTCATGACCAGGAAAGAGACAAGATCCACCCTCATCCACCAGAACACAGGCACAAGCCCCTTCCACCAGGAACCCTACACAACCCACTGAACCAACCTTACCCACTGGGGACAGACACCAAAAACAACAAGAGCTACGAACCTGCAGCCTGTGAAAAAGAGACGCCAAACACAGTAAGTTAAGCAAAATGAGAAAACAGAGAAATAAGCAGCAGATGAAAGAGAAATGTAAAAACCAACCAGCTAAACAATATGCTACTAAATAACCAAGAGGTCACTGAAGAAATCAAAGAGGAAATAAAAAATAATCTAGAAACAAATGACAATGAAGACATGACGGCCCAAAACCTAAGGGATGCAGCAAAAGCAGACCTAAGAAGGAAGTTTATACCAATACAATCCTACCTCAAGAAACAAGAAAAATATCAAATAAACAACCTAACCTTACACCTAAAGCAATTAGAAGAAGAATAACAAAAAAACCCACTAAAGTTAACAGAAGAAATCATAAAGATCAGATCAGAAATAAATGAAAAAGAAATGAAGAAAACAATAGCAAAGATCAATAAAAATAAAAGCTGGTTCTTTGAGAAGATAAACAAAATTGATAAACCATTAACATGACTCATCAAGAAAAAAGGGAGAAGACTCAAATCAATAGAATTAGAAATGAAAAAGAAGTAATAACTGACAGTACTGAAATACAAAGGATCATGAGAGATTACTACAAGCAACTATATGACAAAAAAATTGACAACCTGGAAGAAATGGACAAATTCTTACCAAACTACAACCTTCCAAGACTGAACCCGGAAGAAATAGAAAATATAAACAGACCAATCAGAAGCACTGAGATTGAAACTGTGATTAAAAATCTTCCAATAAAACAAATGCCTGTAGCAGATGCCTTCACAGGTGAATTCTATCATTTAGAGAAGAGCTAACCCCTATACTTCTCAAACTCTTACAAAAGATAGCAGAGGGAGGAACACTCCCAAACTCATTCTACAAGGCCACCATCACCCTGATTCCAAAACCAGACAAAGATGTCACAAAAAAAGCAAACTACAGGCCAATATCACTAATGAACATAGATAGAAAAATCCTCAACAAAATACTACCACGCAGAATCCAACAGCACATTAAAAGGATCATACACCATGATGAAGTGGGGTTTATCCCAGGAATGCAAGGATTCTTCAATATACACAAATCAATCAATGTGATACACCACATTAACAAACTGAAGAAGAAAAACCATATGATCATCTCAATAGATGCAGAGAAAGCTTCTGACAAAATTCAACACCCACTTATGATAAAAACCCTCCAGAAAGTAGGCATAGAAGGACCTTACCTCAACATAGTAAAGGCCATATATAACAAACCCAAAGCCAACATTGTTCTCAACGGTGAAAAGCTGAAACCATTTCCTCCAAGATCAGGAACAAGACAAGGTTGTCCACTCTCACCACTATTTTTCAACATAGTTATTGAAGTTTTAGACACAGCAATCAGAGAAGAAAAGGAAATAAAAGGAATCCAGATAGGAAAAGAAGTAGTAAAGCTGTCACTGATTACAGATGACATGATACTATACACAGAGAATCTTAAAGACATTACCAGAAAACTACTAGATCTAACCAATGAATTTGTTAAAGTAGCAGGATATAAAATAAGTGCACAGAAATCTCTTGCCTTCCTATACACTAATGATGAAAAATCTGATAGAGCAATTAAGGAAACACTCCCATTTACCACTGCAACAAAAAGAATAAAATACCTAGGAATAAACCTACCTAAGGAGACAAAAGACCTGTATGCAGAAAACTGTAAGACACTAATGAAAGAAATTAAAGATGATACAAACAGATATAGAGATATACCATGTTCTTGGATTGGAAGAATCAACATTGTGAAAATCACCATACTACCCAAAGCAATCTACAGATTCAGTGCAATCCCTATCAAACTACCAACGGCATTTTTCACAGAAATAGAACCAACAATTTAACAATTTGTATGGAAACACAAAGGATCCCAAATAACCAAAGCAATCTTTTTTTTTTTTTTTTTGCAGTACGTGGGCCTCTCACTGTTGTGGTCTCTCCCATTGTGGAGCACAGGCTCCAGACGCACAGGGTCAGCTGCCATGGCTCACGGGCCCAGCTGCTCAGCGGCATGTGGGATCTTCCCGGACCGGGGCACAAACCCACGTCCCCTGCATCGGCAGGCAGACTCTCAACCACTGCGCTACCAGGGGAGCCCAGCCAAAGCAATCTTGCGAAAGAAAAACGGAGCTGAAGGAATCAGGCTCCCTGACATGAGACTATACTACAAAGCTACAGTAATAAAGACAGTATGGTACTGGCACAAAAACAGAAATACAGATCAATGGAACAGGATACAAAGCCCAGAGATAAACCCAAGCACATATGGTCACCTTATTTTTGATAAAGGAGGCAAGCATATTCAGTGGAGAAAAGACAGCCTCTTCAATAGCGGTGCTAGGAAAACTGGATAGCTACGTGTAACAGAATGAAATTAGAACACTTCCTAACACCATACACAAAAATAAACTCAAAATGGATTAAAGACCTAAATGTAAGGCCACACAGTGTAAAACTCTTAGAGGAAAACATAGGCAGAACACTCTATGACATAAATCACAGCAAATCCTTTTTGACCCACCTCCTAGAGAAATGGAAATAAAAACAAAAATAAATAAATGGGACCTAATGAAGCTCAAAATCTTTTACTCAGCAAAGGAACCCATAAAGAAGATGAAAAGACAACCCTCAGAATGGGAGAAAATATTTGCAAACGAAGCAACTGACAAGGTTTAATCTCCAAAATATACAAGCAGCTAATGTAGCTCAATATCAGAAAATCAAACAATCCAACCCAAAAATGCTCAGAGGACATAAATAGACTTTTCTCCAAAGAAGATATACAGATGGCCAACAAACACATAAAAGGATGCTCAACATCACTAATCATTAGAGAAATGCAAATCAAAACTACAATGAGATATCATCTCACACCAGTCAGAATGGCCATCATCAAAAATTTACAAACAATAAATTCCGGAGAGGATGTGGAGAAAGGGGAACCTCTTGCACTGTTGGTGGGAATGTAAATTGATACAACCACTACAGAGAACAGTATGGAGGTTCCTTAAAAATCTAAAAATAGAACTACCATATGACCCAACAATCCCACTACTGGGCATATACCCTGAGAAAACCATAATTAAAAAAGAGTCATGGGGCTTCCCTGGTGGCGCAGTGGTTGAGAGTCCGCTTGCTGATGCAGGGGACACAGGTTCGTGCCCCGGTCCGGGAAGATCCCACATGCCACGGAGCAGCTGGGCCTCTGAGCCATGGCCGCTGAGCCTGCGCGTCCGGAGCCTGTGCTCTGAAACGGGAAAGGCCACACCAGTGAGAGGCCAGCGTATCACCAAAAAAAAAAAAAAAAAAAGTGTCATGTACCACAATGTTCATTGCAGCTCTATTTACAACAGCCAGGACATGGAAGCAACCTAAGTGTCCATCAACAGATGTATGGACAAAGAAGATGTGGCAAATATATACAATGGAATATTACTCAGCCATAAAAAGAAATGAAATTGAGTTATTTGTAGTGAGGTGGATGGGCCTAGAGTCTTTCATACAGAGTGAAGTAAGTAAGAAAGAGAAAAACAAATACCATACGCTAACGCATAGATATGGAATCTAAAAAAAAAAAAAAAAAATTGGTTCTGAAGAACCTAGGGGCAGGACGGGAATAAAGATGCAGACATAGAGAATAGAGTTGAGGACCCGGGGAGGGGGAAGGGTAAGCTGTGACGAAGTGAGAAAGTAGCATTGACATATATACACTACCAAATGTAAAACAGATAACTAGTGGAAAGCAGCCGCATAGCACATGGAGATCAGCTCGATACTCTGTGACCACCTAGAGGGGTGGGATAGGGAGGGTGGGAGAGATATGCAAGAGGGAGTGGATATGGTGATATATGTTTACCTATAGCTGATTCACTTTTTTATACAGCAGAAACTAACACAATATTGTAAAGCAATTATACCTCAATAAAGATGTTAAAAAAAAATTGGTGTTGGATCTAAAGGTTCATATATGGATAAATATGGGTACATGAGAAAGAAAATACCAATCTTATCCTTTTTTTATTCTATAAACATAAATCAATTGAAGATGTAAGTGAAAAATAAGACAATAAAGCATAGGTAAGATAACTAGAGAATATCATCCAACCTTGAAAATATTTTTTTTTAAAAGAACAGAGAATTCAAATAAGAAATTGATAACTTGGATGGACTACATCAAAACTGGGAAGGTCTATTCATTGATACATATCCCAAGAGAGTGAAAAGGCAAGGACAGAGTGGTAAAGGACTTTTTCCATATAATACATTCAACAGTGGACTCTTATCCTGAATATATACAAAGAAATTCTAAAGAAATAAAAGGAATCCAAATTGGAAAAGAAGAAGTAAAACTGTCACTGTTTGCATATGGCATGACACTATACATAGAAAACCCTAAAGATGCTACCAGAAAACTACTAGTGCTCATCATGAATTTGGTAAAGTTGCAGTATACAAAATTAATACACAGAAATCTCTTGCATTCCTATACACCAACAATGAAAGAACAGAGGAGAAATTAAGGAAACAATCTCATTTACCATTGCCAACAAAAAGAATAAAATACCTAGGAATAACCTACCTAAGGAGGCAAAAAAAACTATACTTAGAAAACTATAAGGTACTGATGAAAGATGGTTAAAAATCCACCTGCCAATGCAGGTGACATGCTTTCAAGCCCTGGTCTGGGAAGATCCCACATGCCGCAGAGCAACTAAGCCCATGCACAACCACTGAACCTGTGCTCTAGAGCCCACAAGCCACAACTACTGAAGCCCGTGCACCTAGAGCCCGTGCTCTGCAATAAGAGAAACCTCTGTAGTGAGAAGCCAGGACACTGCAATGAAGAGTAGTCCCTGCTCGCTGCAACTAGGGAAAGCCTGCAGGCAGCATCATAAACCCAATGCAGGCTAAATAAATAAATATTATAAAAAAGAAAAGTTTGACACCTTACTAAATAAGTTAAAGAAAAAAAAAGATACTGATGAAAGAAATCAAAGACAACACAAACAGGTGGAAAGATATACCACATTCTTGGATTGGAAGAATCAATATTGTCAAAATGGCTATACTACCCAAAGCAATCTATAGATTCAGTGCAATCTCTATCAGCCTACCAATGGCATTTTTCACAGAACTAGTACAAAAAATTTCACAATTTGTATGGAAACACAAAAGACCCCAAATAACCAAAGGAATCTTGAGAACGAAAAACAGAGCTGGAGGAATCAGGCTCCTTGACTTCAGACTATAATACAAAGCTACACTCATCCAAACAGTATGGTACTGGCACAAAAACAGAAATATAGATCAATGGAACAGAATAGAAAGCCCAGAGATAAATCTCCACACCTGTGGTCACCTAATCTATGACAAAGTAGGCAAGAATATATAATGGAGAAAAGACAGTCTCCTTGATAAATTGTGCTGAGAAAACTAGACAGCTACATGTAAAAGAATGAAATTAGAACTCTTCCTAACACCATACACAAAAATAAACTCAAAATGAATTAAAGACCTAACTGTAAGGCCAGACACTATAAAACTCTTAGAGGAAGACATAGTCAGAGCACTCTTTGACATAAATGGCAGCAAGATCTGTTTTGATCCACCTCCTAGAGTAATGAAAATAAGAACAAAAATAAACAAATGGGACCTAATTAAACTTAAAAGCTTCTGAA
Source organism: Lipotes vexillifer (assembly GCF_000442215.2). Lineage (NCBI taxonomy): Eukaryota > Metazoa > Chordata > Mammalia > Artiodactyla > Lipotidae > Lipotes > Lipotes vexillifer. The sequence continues at coordinate 2,932,346 of NW_006794958.1, read as the reverse complement.
GAGCAAAGGAAACCATAAACAAGATGAAAAGACAACCCTCAGAATGGGAGAAAATATTTGCAAACGAAGCAACTGACAAGGGAGTAATCTCCAAAATATACAAACAGCTCATACAGCTCAATATAAAAAAAATAATAATAATAAAACAACCCAATCAAAAAATGGGTGGAAGATGTAAATAGACATTTCTCCAAAGAAGACATACAGATGGCCAAGAAGCACATGAAAAGATGCTCAACATCACTAATTATTAGAGAAATGAAAATCAAAACTACAATGAGGTATCACCTCACACCAATCAGAATGGCCATCATCAAAAAATCTACAAACAATACAGGCTGGAGAGGGTGTGGAGTAAATGGAACTCTCTTGCACTGTTGGTGGGAATGTAAATTGATACACCCACTATGGAGAACAGTATGGAGGAGCCTTAAAAAATTAAAAATAGAACTACCATATGATCCAGCAATCCCACTCCTGACATATATCTGGAGACAACCATAAATGGAAAAGATACATGCACCCCAGTATTCACTGCTGCACTATTTACAATAGCTGAGACATGGAAGCAACCTAAATGTTCATCAACAGAGGAATGGATAAAGAAGATGTGGTACATATATACAATGGAATATAACTCAGCCATAAAAAAGAACAAAATGATGCCATTTACAGTAACATGGATGCACCTAGAGATTTTTATACTGAGTGAAGCATGTCAGACACAGGAAGACAAATATCATATGATATCACTTATATGCAGAATCTAAAAAAAAACGGGTACAAATGAACTTGTTTACAAAACAGATGTAGAGTCACAGATGTATAAAACAAACTTATGGTTACCAGGGGATGGGATAAGAAGAATAAATTGGGAGATTGGGACTGACATATACACACTACTATATCTAACATAGATAACTAATAAGAACCTGCTCTGTAGCACAGGGAACTCTACTCAATACTCTGTAATGGCCTATATGAGAAAAGAATTAAAAAAAAAAAATTGGGTATATGTATGTGTATAACTGTAAATCAACTTTGCTCCAATAAAAATTTAAAAATTAAATAAGAATTTAAAAAAAAACTATACTCCAATAAAAATTTTAAAAATAAAAAAAATTGGAAAAATTAAATTAAAAGATTGGTTACCAATTTTTAAAAACTGTCAAAAAATTCTGAATTCTCCCCAAAAGTGGATGCTCAAGGTTTGAAAGCACTAACCAAGTATTCAACCTTATTAGTTATCAGGAAAAAGAAATAAGTAATTTAAAACCACCATGAAATGACATTACACACTCACCAGACAGTTCATATAAAATACAGACAATACTAATTATTGGTGAGAATTTGGAACAATTGGAAGGTCTATAAATTAGTACACCAATTTGTAAAATGTTTGGCGCTACTAAATCTGATCATATCCATATATAGAAATTGACCCAGTAATCCCAATAAATATGTGCATTTCTGTGAAAAAAAAACTTGTGTTTATATATATGTAGCTGTTATATTTGTACTAACAAAACCTGGAAACAACATAAATGCACATTAATAAAATGGATAAATCCATTGTGGTATATTTACATAAAAGAATATTATTTGGAAGAAAAATGAAAGAACTGCTGCTATATGTAATTTCAGTGTATAATATTAAAAATACACACATAAGAATATTGGAGCAAAAAGACATACAAAAACATACATATCCTATGGTTCCATTCATATTCAAATACAGGCAAAATTATATGGATATTATTAGCAAGCATAATGTATATCCATAACCTTTGAAGAAGTTGGGAGTAGTGATTAGGAGGGACATACATTGGGAGTGCTAGATATATTTTATTCTTAATATAGGACACAGTTACATGTCTGTTCAATTTGTTATAATTATTTGAAAACTAATGATTTTTATACTTCAATATATATGTTATACTTCCCTCAAATATATTTAAATAAGTATATTTATTATCTATTTCAGTAAGGTTTTATATTAAACTGCTAACCTGTAGTTATATTTCTCTATTAAGGGGATCTTGCAACATCTGGTTCTAAATAGACCCTATGCTGTATGTGACAAAATTAAATTGTTTCATATTTTTTATATAAATATAACAATATTAATAAGGGTACAGTTGCCAGTGAGGTGCCTGGATAGAGCGCTGTTCTCCCTTTTGGGAAACAGCCATATAACTATGAAAATTTTAACTTTGAGAGTGGGTTTGGCCTTTGGAACTTCTAGATGGATCCTTGCCCAGTCCTCTATTCTCTTCTTGTATTTAAAAAAGTATTTCAATATTTTATCTCACGAAGAGAATCTTGAAATAATGATTTATACCTTACAATCACTTCATACCATGACTTCACTTTTGTTCTCTCCAACTTTTTATTACTTTATTTTACTCTTTTCTTATTCTTCACCTTTCACTTTTTTAGAAAATAATTTACTATTTATCTGCTTTTCTGCCTTACAAACCATCTATTCTTCTGATTGCCAGTAATCCTATTGTACCAGGCTTTAATATCTCAATTGGAATTCCCAGAACTAAAGATAAGGCAGACAGGCACAGAGGGTGTTTTATTTTAACCTAGGTTTTAGTGTGTGAGAGAAACACCAATTCATTAAAGCTTTAGAAAAATGGGAATACTAGAAAGTCTTTACAAATAAGGAAATGAATAATTTCATTTTACAATTGTGAAAGCTAAGAGGAATGTGACAGGCTCTGTCCATAAACTATAGACAAAGCTGTCTGATCTTTGCTAGTTATGTAGTTTATACTTTGACTCTCATTATAAAAATCATTTGTAGATACAGAAACAGTCAGAGACAGGGAAAGA
>NW_006794958.1:2890782-2929491 GCF_000442215.2 Lipotes vexillifer | reverse complement strand
GGGAAAGAGAGAAAATGAGAGAGAGAGAAAATGAGAGAGAGAGAAAATGAGAGAGAGAGAAAATGAGAGAGAAAGAGGAGAGAAAGAGAGAGAGGGAGACACCCAAGGGGAATAGCAAACTTGGCTGGCAACCTGCTCTGTGTTGCCTGAAATAGTCCTTTTCACCATTAGGCAAATCCCTGCATAGTTGCATTAATACATAGGTATAGCATCAAGCCCACTCAAATTGTATTAATCAAACACTGGCTTGTTCTCCAATTTAATAGTTCACAGTTATTATTCAAATATTGAAAATACTTTCCAAATCTGAAATAGTCCCACTCAAACTCTTTTGCTAAAAACTGTTAACCTTCAAGCATACTTGATGCCAAGCAGGGCCCTGTGGGGCTCCTGGGCCCAGAGGCCTTTGTGTCTCCTGTTTCTTTAGGCAAGACTCCAGCCTCCATGACCTTCCCTGAGTTACAAAGGGCAGATTCAAACAGTTGCTAATCAAGAGAGGAGCAGCCATGAAACCACCTGAGTCAAGATTAAAGGGACCAGAGAAGCTCATCAAGATTAGGAGACCCAACAACCTGAAACCCTACACACACCCTAATCTTGTCAGCAACTCCACCCTTTTGAAACTTTGCAGAAGAAAGAAGAATGCAAGACTGTTAACTGCCTTGATCCTTATCACATACCTCTGACCAAAAGTCCTGACTATATAACCTCTCCCTATTCCCCAGGGAGGAGGCACAGTTCTTAAGGCACTAGCAAGCAGTGTTCCCTCTTTGCCTCACAAAGAAATAAAGCCACTCTTTCTCTCTCCTGCATAACTTTGTCTCCATATTTCTGTTCGGCATTGGTACACAAAGAGCCAAGATTTTGGCAACATACTTTGGTCAAATAAACCAGTTTCACAAATCTCAAAGAAATTTTGGTAATAGAATGACGTTTCCTGATGAATTCAATAATCATCAATGCACCTTTATTTTACCTGTAGCACATTTTCCATTTGAGTAATAGCTTAGAATTTACTATTGTTCCTGATTACACTATTTCCTTTTTTAAAAAGTATCCTTAAGTATAAGCAGAAGAGGCAACTATCATGTAAGAGTATATAAAAAGTAAACAACAAAAAAAGAAAAGAAAAAGGTAAGCCACACTCACTTTTATAAAAATTGTCATAGACAACTCTATAAACAACACTGCCCCAAACAGATTCTCCAATAGTGTGCAACAGTGCCTGATATTAAAGACACATTTTTGGAGATTCATTTGTTTCCAAGAGACCATATTGAGATAACACTTGAAAAATTCAAACTGATATTTTAAAACTTAGTTTAGCCTAGCTCTCTCTGACATGGAACATGCCAGGTACCAAGGTCAAGATACAATTTACATTTTTAAAAGTCCTGCATCCCCAAATATAAGCAGGAATTACAATGAAAAGCTTAATATCAAGAAATAGGACACTGCAGTTTATTTCTCTTTGTTTGTTTTAATATTATCAATCCCAAACATTACCTGGACAGAACTTATGACTGTCATGTAATAATATGGATTATAAATAAAGGCTTTTCTCTTTTATCTGAAATCCTGGGTGTCCCAGAACCTGGATCTCCTTGCATTATGCCAATAAATTCTTTCATGAGATTTTATTGTATACCTATACATATAACACTCAGTCTTTGTGTAACAGTATATCATTTTGTTCTAGTTTTTTTATTCTGTTTTTTTTTTCTTTTGGCTACACAAGTATAAAATCTCCAGTAACTGATAGCATCTATTGTTAAAATTTGATAACATATGATGTGCAGAGAAAATGTTATGGACACTGCTAAGATAGATATTATTTTGGAGGTATGTCCTCTCCATGCAGAAAAAATATATATAATGGCACTGGTTGTCGATGGTCTAATATTAAGAAAAAACATTTTAAAAATAAGGCAAATGCATGTCTTTATGGTTTTATTAGAGCGTTGTGTAACAAGTTTGCCAAAGAGTTATCTTTTTCTCCAAGGGAGTATAACATTGTGTAATTTATTATTTACTACTGATTCACGTCCACTCTTTAAAGTTAGATGTTAAATTGTTGAAAACTGACAAGATACAAATAATTTTTGTTGAATGAGGTTTCAGTGATTTTTGTCAAGTGGAACTGATAACCCAACAATTATGTCTTTATTATCCTTTAAAACATTAAGTTTTTTCTCTCATTTAACAATCATATTCCAGCATTCTTTTTTTATTGAAAATACGTGAATTTCTCATATCTTCCTTTGGACTAGTTTTGCCATCATGTTGATTTCCTCACAGAGTTAATTTTTTTTTAACCTGTGCTCAGTGTAAAGAAATTATATTTCAACATGTTAAAAATTATACTTTTAGGGCTTCCCTGGTGGCGCAGTGGTTGAGAGTCCGCCTCCCGATGCAGGGGACACGGGTTCGTGCCCCGGTCTGGGAAGATCCCACGTGCTGCAGAGCGGCTGGGCCCGTGAGCCACGGCCACTGAGCCTGCACGTCTGGAGCCTGTACTCCGCAACGGGAGAGGCCACGGCAGTGAGAGCCCCGCGTACCACAAAAAAAAAAAAAAAAATTATACTTTTACATTGGGAGTATATTGAAGTAGAATTCTGAAGGAGGACATTAAGAGTCAAACAAAATTTTGTATTGCGATATATGAATAAATATATATATATATATCAACATTTATCCACATTTGGTTCTCCCATATATTGTATATCATGAATATATCTACCACTGAAAATATTATTTGATCATTCAAGCCAGTAGTAGTAATTTTTTAGTTGATTTCACATAATTTCACTACAGATTTTTGTTTGTTTTTGCTTTTTGTTTTTCTCTACATATAGACATTCAGTGGGAATGGAGGGCCAAAACAAAACAAGTAAATGATAAGGAATTAGGCACTGTGACAGAAGCACTTCAATTATAAAAGACACATAATTCAGTAAAGATAATCTGACACAGTTCAATAAAGCAAATTGTGCTAATAAGTGGCATTCTTCTAACTCTCAATAATTTAACCTAGGTATTCATTAGACTATATAGTTTGAAGATCACCAATACTTGACTCCATAATGTTTAAGATTCACATAAGGTGAGAATAAATTCCAGCCTGAAAATTATAAGTTCATCCCATGTCTGTGGGGTTCCAGCTTGTCCTGATCTTCCAGTCCTTACAGCTTTCTGTACAGATTTCAGACTTGCTTAGCCAATCTTCACAACTGTGTAAACCAATTCATTCTAATAAATGTCCCATATAGGTAGATAATATGATAGATAATGGAGAGAAGGAGATAGATGTATACATATACATTCACATATATATACATATATAGATTAGATATTGATATAAAATTGATATAGGTATAGATATATCCTACTGGTTCTGTTTCTCTGATTGAACCCTCTCATAAAGATTTTGGTCCTAGAATTGGTTCTATAGGAACAGAATATTAAGTGGGAGTTTTCTAAATCAAATCTGGGTTTTCTGGAATCTAATCTGATTAAATTTAAAGGCACTAATTACTCTCTTTCCAATAATAAATAAGATTAATATTTCATGGCAAATGCAGCAAAGAATTACTAAAATAATCAAACTTTGATACCTGTAATTGAGTATCAGTAGAAGGCAAGGCCTGACTCACCAATATTTGCTCACTTAGACTATTTGTCAAAATAAAGAGTATAATGGGGTTGGTTGGTTGTTTTTAACTGCATGGAAGAAAGTGAGGAAAGAATATCACATTAAATTTACCATATTTCTTTGCTTTGTAAGGTAAAATTCTGCAGTAGTACTACAAAATGTGTGTATCTGTGAAGTAGGATGTTTATGGATACAAACTATCTACAATATTTTTTTGAATCAAGAATGCTAGTGGTACCCAAGTCAGAATGGCCATCATCAAAAAAATCTACAAACAATAAATGCTGGAGAGGGTGTGGAGAAAAGGGGACCCTCTTGCACTGCTGGTGAGAATGTAAATTGATACAGCCGCTCTGGAGAACAGTATGGAGTTTCCTTAAAAGACTAAAAATAGAACTACCATAAGACCCAGCAATCCCACTACTAGGCATATACCCTGAGAAAACCATAATTCAAAAAGAGTCATGTACCAAAATGTTCATTGCAGCTCTATTTATAATAGCCAGGACATGGAAGCAACCTAAGTGTCCATCAACAGATGAATGGATAAAGAAGATGTGGCACATATATACAATGGAATATTACTCAGCCATAAAAAGAAACGAAATTGAGCTATTTGTAGTGAGGTGGATGGACCTAGAGTCTGTCATACAGAGTGAAGTAAGTGAGAAAGAGAAAAACAAATACCATATGCTAACACATATATATGGAATCTAAAAAAAAAAAAAAAATCGTCATGAAGAACCTAGGGGCAAGACGGGAATAAAGACACAGACCTACTAGAGAAGGGACTTGAGGATATGGGGAGGGCAAAGAGTAAGCTGGGACAAAGTGAGAGAGTGGCATGGACATATATACAAATGTAAAATAGATAGCTAGTGGGAAGCTGCTGCATAGCACAGGGAGATCAGCTCGGTGCTTTGTGACCACCTGGAGGGGTGGGATAGGGAGGGTGGGAGGGAGGAAGATGCAAGAAGGGAGAGATATGGGGATATATGTACATGTATAACTGATTCACTTTGTTATAAAGCAGAAACTAACACACCATTGTAAAGCAATTATACTCCAATAAAGATGTTAAAAAAAAAATGCTAGTGGTAATACTGAATTACCTTCCTAGTATCTATATAGAAAAAATATTATGAAATCTTTATCCTATAAAGAGGTGATCAAAAATAGTGAAGTTATACATCTTAGGTGGCTATTAGACAGTTAATTAGTAAACAGATTGTTATTCTGAATTTTGTGATGTTTTTGGCATTTTCAGCTTTATTTGCTGCAATTTCTTTTGTCATTTTAACTAGATATTTATTTTCATAACTAGTATAATATTTACAATTTTGTATTCCTTTTCTTAAGGTTGACCCACCAGAATTGTATCATTTTCAGGCCTCTGCAAAATCTGGATTTACTCCCTTCTATACTTGTATGTGGAAAAATGGGAACTAAAGAAACAGTGTGTGGTAAAGTATAACAACATGGCCTAGACTGCGTGAGTTTGAAACTTGTTTCTGTCATTTATTGGCTGTGTGTTGCTGACAAGTGATCTAACCTCTCTGTACCTGAATTCCCTTATCTTCAAACTCAGGATAATTACAAAACTTACCTTGTCAAGCTGTTGCAAAGATTATATAGAGCACTTAGGACAGAAGTGCATGGCATATAGAAAATATTTGCAGGAATTTATGATTAGCCAGGGTTCAATTAAAACATAATCTATGACAGGAAATAAATTGAGAAAATATGGATATTATTTTTATTCTGAAATTCTGAGAAATCTGAAAAGAACTATTATGGATTATTTTCTACATTTGCTTACATGTTCTTACCATCTATAGAAATACAAGGTAGGATTGAATTTCAAATATTTTAATGGAACAAATGTAAAAATCTCACTTCAAATGATAAAATAGTGGACTAACACAATACCACTCTCTATTCTGTGCAGTACAGTCATTGCTATATATTTTTCACTTTAATTGTGTGCTGTGCATGAGACTAACTTTCATGTTCATGCCTCTGTTCTAGTAGAGCACAGTTGTTTACTATCTCAAGTGTCGATATGACATGAAATCAAAGCTCTATACTGAAACTACTGTGACAACATTGGGATGTAGGCAATATACTAAGATAGAGGACATCTCGTTTTAAATAATTACAAACAAATTGCGTGTTGTTTGGTAGTGTAGAGAAAGTTGGGCTTTAGGGGAAAAACATTAAAACTACACAAATGAATAATTCAACTGAACTTTATGCTTCTAATTTCTCAATATGTTAGTTATTCTTAAACGTTTACTTCAAATAAATTGAAAGCTATATAAAACTATATTACAATTCCATTAATTTAGCAAATTAGAGCAATTGGAAAATGTCAATTAATATAAAAATACTAGATTTCCAATTCAGAAAAGTGCTATCTGCAAAGCTATATTTCTATCCTAGATACTTTTGTAAGCAGTATGAATTGATATTACAAGAGTAATTCTAATTATAGATAGATAAAAATTAGCTAAGGTATAAACCCCAAGGTCAATTGATATTTTGATTAGATATGTGTCTTGCTTTTTGTAGAAACCTGTTTCTGGGGAGTAGAACTCCTAAAATTGCAGGATTATTAAATCTGATATGACGGAGTATACCTTCAGGATTGAAACTGTACTCATCTTTTATACTGGCTCTCTTCCCATCACCCGTTCCCTCTCTTCAACTAGAAAATAATTACAGGCATATTTCATTTTATTGTGCTTCACTTTATTGTGCTTCACAAATATTGTGCTTTTTTACAAATTAAAGGTGTGTGGCAACGCTGTGTTAAGCAGGTCTATCAGCGTCATTTTGCTAACAGCATTTGCTCACTTCCTGACTCAGTGTCACATTCTGGAAATTCTCGCAATATTTCAAATTTTTTCATTATTATTATATTTGTTATGGTGATCTGTGATCAGTGATCTTTGATGTTGCTACCTTTACTCACTAAAGGCTCAGATGATGGTTAGCTTTTTTTTTTGCAATAAAATTTTTAAATTAAGTTATGCACATTTTTAGACATAATGCTACTGCACACTTAATACACTAGAGTTTAATGTAAACATAACTTTTATATTCACTAGGAAACCAAAAAATTCACGATTCTCTTTATTGCAATATTTGCTTTATCATGGTGGTCTGGAAACGAACCTGCATATTTCCAAGGTATATGTCCTTGAGAAATATGCCAATATTGATAAAACCCAATTTTATAGTGTACAATTATGACATTTTACCCTGAACTATATTCATTTATAATGATTTTCAAAATGTGTCCCCCATCAAAATTCCTTAGATATAAATACATAATAATTCCATATATATATGATTCTGTATACTTATATTTGAATAACATTGTTTAAATTCCTAGAATATCATATGAAAACCTTACAATGAATGTAACTTGAACCATTTTTCCTTATTTTTCTTAGTGGGAAGATAAGAAGGACTGAAGACTAAATTATTTTTTCTCTGATATCTGACACATGAGAAAAATGGAAATATATTGCTGCCTTTAAGATACTTGGAAAGCATTAAATGCTCTTTAGAAAGCATTGATAGTTTCTTACATTCAGTGTTTTTGTTTGAAATTAAAATTGTCATCAAGTTTACAAACCTCATTGTCATTTCATTAATGACACTTTCAACTTTGGATTAAAATTGTGCATTTGGTGGCAGGTGTGAGGCTTTAAGACAATTTTGCAGAAGTGTCTTTCATTTGTTAATTATCATAAATTCTCAAATAATGGTCTTATAAACTTAATTACTTTATAATTAAAATCCTTAACATAACTATGTTGTAGTGTAGTTTAAAAAAGGAATTCCACAAAAATTCTAATTTATGGTTTTCCTTTTCATACTTTAGTTTCCAGTGTTAGAGATGCCAAAACTGACAACGTGTATATTCTGTATTCTTTCTGAAATTATTTATCACACACTACCTCAATTATTTGTTATAACTACACATATTCTAAATGTTCTATAGTTCATAAAAATAAAAATAAATATCTTTGAAAGTTATTAACAGTCTAGGAAAGCAATTCTTTTGTTTGGAAATACTGCTATTTTTTATTTAGAATTCCTTTTAACCATCAAACCTTAAATGTTTACATTTTATTTCATTTTTCTTCATTTTCTTTCCCTTAACTTTTTCTTCCTTTCATCAGATCTATTTTTACCATTCCTACTATGTGACCAACACTATGATAGGCATTCTCTGCCCTTGATCTGCTCATAGTAGTGGCTGGATGCATGTATAAAATAATCAGGATGCACACATAATTCCATTAAAGCATAATTACAACATGATTAAATTATAAACCTGAAAAATATGTATCCTCTCTTTTTATATATAAAGACACAAGGGGCACAAATAATATTGCAGTGGAATTAGAAAGACAAGCAATATTTTATGCATGGGGAATGGTATCTAAAACTATGTACATATGCAAAAATCACAACTTTCTGCATAAAAATTATAAAGATTAGATGGTTAAGTGAGTACAAACTATTACATTCCTATTCATTATGATATGATCAGGAGAAATGAGGGAGATTATTAATAATTATTCCTGAATTCACCCTCTAATCTTCCTCTTCCCATTTTGCCCATTACACATATGTCTCAGTCATAACTAAGCCTCATCACTTCCCCAAGACCCTGGCAGCTTTTGACTAACCTCATGGTATGACTGCATAATAATAGAGTCACTAAATAAAAGGAGATACATTTAGTACATGTCATAGAGCATTTAAATATTTGGTCATATCTAATAAAGTAGATTATTAATCTCTTTCTGAGCACTGAACTTCAACTGGAGAAGAGTTTTATTAAAAGGAGGCCTCCAAGCTTTAGCATCCGAGAGTCATGAGTTTTTATCTAGGCTTTTTCCTAGATACTTTCTACTTTTGCCACTTTGGGTACGTTTTTAAAGGGAAGGATTCTGATTTTTCTTTATAGAATTAAAAATGCAACTCACACATTTGTTGAGAGTATTATATAAGATACATGTGTAATATCTAACACTGATGTGAGAAATCAATGATTTAGTGTCTAGTGCTGAATATAATACATGACACATTCTAAGTAACCAATAGCGTTTTTAACTTCCTTTATCTCCTAACATATAGTAGAAAAAACACTAAGCATATTAATTAAAATTTTTTTTAATGAATGAAATATGGAGTTTATTGGTTTTGTGGGCAAAATAGTGCACTTAACTGGTTTACTATTTATTCAGATATTTTGGTTTCTCTAGGCCATTCTTTGGTTTGAACTTTTGTATTGTATGTCATTGTTGCCCTCTGCAGCTGTTTTTGCTTGGACATTAGATGAACAGGGAAGTATATGTCTAATGATCTGCCTGTAATCTTTGGTATTGTTTGTGTTTATACCTATTTAAATCAAAATAGATATTTAAATATATTGAAAATATTTAAGAATCTTAATATCTTTTCTTGGTTTTGGTCCTAAAGCTTAATGTGGCTAAATGATCTGTGGAAATGAAAAATTTGCCACAAAAATATTCCTATACTACATATCAACATCTTAAATAATGTATAGCAAGCCTAGAAGAAAAGTAATATAATCTGCGTTATTTTTAAGGCTTAATTAAATATAATGTTAATACAGACATTCAAGAAGCTTTGAATCATCTCTTAAAGAGTAGTCCAAGTAGAGAAGGAAAATTTATTTGATTTTTAAAAATAATTGTATAAGTGTAATCTCTTACAAATGTATCCACTATCACTAACAAGGATAGAAGGCAATTTGGACCATCATTTTGGTATGTCTTACACATTTCAATTTTTAGCAAGAAATAGGAGTTTATAAAATAAGGTGATTAGAAATGTCTAGTGCTTTCAAAAATAATCATGATAATGATAGTTAACACTTACTGTTCATTTTCAATGTATCTAACTCTAAGCAAAACATTTTACATGGCTTATCTCAGTTAATCCCCCCAACACCCTAGGGAGATAAATCTCTAGTATTACGCAGATTTTAAACATTAGGAAACTGAGAATTAATTTTGCAAACTGCCATGGCTAATAAGGAGCTACAACTCAGACAAAGACAGTAACGAAGAGTTTAATTGGAAAATATTTATGGGTTTGCTTTATATTGACAAGTACATTACATTCTGATCTTGTATATAGAAAGAAAACAAAATAACCAGATTTGTAGACAAATATGTGAATGTGGTCCTATTTACATTGTGTTTATTTATCCTACAATATCCCAAGCTTGTTTTCTTGACCTATCACTATTTTTGTAAAACCAACTAGGAAATAAGCATATTCTCTGTTCATTTTATGTATTAACTGATTTGCAATGCAGAGTCATTAAATCATTTAGAAGTATTTACTGTATATTTTAAATGAAATACTGACAGAAAATTCCTTCCTCTATGAGAGTATTATGCTATTTGAAGTAGGCTAGATGAGTGGTGTTAATTAAACAGTTGGCGTTCAACCTCACTTTACTGTTTTCCCTTATCCAAACAACATTCTGCAGAGGGAAGTGAGTACTTTAAACGCTTGATGAGTAAAAATAGCATCCAAAAACATGAGAATTTCATTATAATAAAATTTTACAATAAGTTTAGGTTATCATACTGCTGTGGCCTCTCCCGTTGCGGAGCATAGGCTCTGGACGCGGAGGCTTAGTGGCCATGGCTCACGGGCCCAGCCGCTCTGCGGCATGTGGGATCTTCCCAGACCGGGGCACGAACCTGTGTCCCCTGCATAGGCAGGCGGACTCTCAACCACTGCGCTATCAGGTAAGCCATATCATCATTTTTAATCAGATTAATTTGCAAGATTTTGCCCTTTCTTATGCAAAAACATAAATATGTTTCAAATAGAGCAATGCATCATTAAGCTGATACTATTACTTTTCTAAGAAGAGGTAAAAGTTATTTATAAAACAATAGACCAGTCTTCCTTCTAGGACTGTATAACATTAAAAATAGAACACATGTAATTGTATACATAAACACAGATATGTTTATCATATGCATACGACTAGCATAGATATCCTATAAACATTTTTATCACTAAGTAGTATAGCCAAATTTGCATGTCTAAGATTAAACATGAGAAAAGATATTTACAGACTGTGACACAATTATTTTAGATAAAAAAATTTATCTCAGATAATGATATGGTACTGAAAATTAAGTTTCCCTTAGCTTTACTGCCTGGTGTGTGATTTAAAATTAACTAATTAATGACATCTTTTAACCACTGGTTTTGAACCAAATGCAAATAGACAAAGGAATGGTAGATTTGATACAGGAATGCACATGATGTATCTTCCTATGAATGAACATAAGGCATCCCTCTGGCCTTTGCCCTGCAGGCCATAGGTTTTGGAAAGTCAAGCTTGGGCTATATTTCAGCCTTTAGTGGCCCCTATGACAGATACCTTTGTGCGGGGCAAAATAGCACAAAAATATGTGACTGTTCTGCTTTGCTTTAAGGCCAACATGGGCTTTCTACTACTCCTTACCCTTTGGTAAATGAACTTCTAGTGCTACAACTGTTACAAATAGAGATATTGGGAAAATGCAAGCTTTCCTAGTAGTCTGGAGAAGCCAATATCATTGACAGTGATAGGAAATAACAACAAATATTGTTTTAAGAAGGTAGGTCCTAGTGAATGAAGTGGAGGAAAAGTCTGAACCTAAGAGGTCAATGGGGACTTCCCTGGTGGCACAATGGATACGACTCCATGCTCCCAATGCAGGGGGCCCAGGTTCGACCTCTGGTCAGGGAACTAGATCCCACATGCATGCTGTAACTAAGAGTTTGCATGCCACAACTGAGAAACCGGCAAACCACAACTAAAGAGCCTGCGTGCTGCAACTAAGGAGCCGATGAGCTGCAACTAAGGAGCCCGCCTGCTGCAACTAACACTCAGCACAACCAAATAAATAAATAAATAAATAAATAAATATTAAAAAAAAAAAAAAGAGGTCAATGGAATTCAGGCTCACTACCGTTATCAATATTTCTCCAATTTGGGGTGGAGCATGCTGTGGATGTAGAGAAAAATTAAGGCAGGTAATAATATTTCAATATTGCTCCCTAAGGGGGAGTACAATTAATCATCCATCTATGAAAAAAATTAGACATAAATATCCATCTAGTAGGAACAAGCACATGCAAATATGGGAGTGACAAGATTTATCTTTTAAAAAGTTCACAGTTTCAAGGAAATAATGTTTTTTAATTAAATAGGAAAAATTATCATCATTGTCAACTATAGACAATTAGCTTAAAATGAGCTATCTGAAAAAAAGGATAATTTGCTAGAATATAGTAAAAACCCCTTTAGATTAATCTTTACTGACAAAATAATTTTACAGAAAGGATAGTGACATTTCATTGATATATTTGTTAGTCAATAAGTTATTCCCAAGAATTCATTGCAAACTACACACCCATCATTCTGGCATGCATTCAATGAATATTTGATGTGCATAAATGCTGTCTGTGTTTTGTGCTGGGCCTAAGAAATTCACAGATTTGATTTATAGTCTTTGTCTTCGAAGAGCTTGTATTCAAAGATGGGGAGACAGACAAGTTGATAATTACCAGAGGATGCCTTAAGTGTTCTGATGGAAATAAATCAGTGTATGGGAGGAAATAAGTGGAGGACTCAACAGAGACTTAGTAATTCAGCTAGATTTCTAGAAGAGATGTTAGCTATGGTGAGCTGTGAAGAGTTAGTAGAAATTAGCCAGGTAAAATAAGAATGGCTAGAAAAAGAGCCATCATGGATGTATGTACATTGAGACAGTAAAGAGCCTGGTAATATGGGAAAATATTTCAGAATACTTCAAGGTAAAGTGAGGAAAAGGTAGTGATAAGGGATAAAGTTTGAGAGAGTGAAGTCAAGATTATGAATGTGTACTAATTTTCTATTTCTGCTGTAATAACATCACAAATTTAGCAACATAAACAACACAAATTTATTATTTCACAGTTCTATAGGTCAGAAATTATGGTCGGCTTGATTGGTTTCTCTGCTCTGAGTTTTTACAAAGTCCATTCCAAGGTGTTAGCCTTCTGGGGTCTTATCAAGGAAAGATAAGAAAGATAAGGAGATCTGGAAAGGATCTTCTAAGTTCATTCTGGTTGGCAGAATCCAGTTTTTCATGGTTATAGGACTGAAGTGCCATTTCTTTGCTGTCTGTCACGCTTTGTTCCTACCTACTGCCCACATTCCTTTTCATGTTTTCCATATCACCCCCTTCAGCAAAGGAGGGTTCAGCTCCTCTCAAGATTTGAATCTCTCTGACTTCCCCTTCTAACTGTCGACTTAAAAAAAATATTCACAACTTAAAAGCTGAGAGTTGTTTTATTTGATGGGAATTTTTAGGACTTCAAGACCGGGAGGCAGCATCTCAAGTAACCCTGAGAAAACTGCTCCAAGGAGGTGAGGTGGGGAGCCAGGTTATATAGAAGTTTTGCAACAAAGGGCAGGTAGTTGGAACATCAAAAGATTATTGTAAATTAAAGAAAACCAGAGGGCTTCCCTGGTAGCGCAGTGGTTGAGAATCTGCCTGCTAATGCAGGGGACATGGGTTCGAGCCCTGGTCTGGGAGGATCCCACATGCTGCGGAGCAACTAGGCCTGTGAGCCACAACTACTGAGCCTGCGCGTCTGGAACCTGTGCTCTGCAACAAGAGAGGCCGCGATAGTGAGAGGCTCACACACCGCGATGAAGAGTGGACCCCGCTTGCCACAACTAGAGAAAGCCCTCACACAGAAACGAAGACCCAACACAGCAAAAATAAGTAAATTAATTAATAAACTCCTACCCCCAACATCTTCTTAAAAAAAGAAAACCAGAAATTCCAAGTTAAGGAATTTAGCATTTTTCTATGTGTGGGAAGATGCAAGAGTCTGGGCTCACTGCAATCATTCCTTTGATATGTACCTCAGCTATCTGGGGCCATTATCCTGTGTTTTTACATCCTGAGTTACCTCTGTGCTCACTGTAGAGAGTGGCTGCGGTCTGATGGCTGCTAAATGGCAGGTATTCTTTTCCTTCCTGAGTTCCCTTAGGGCTCACCAGCTCACCATTGTGGTGGCTGCAACTGCTGATGACTGTGACATCCTTTGTTTACTGATATGACTGGACAATATTCCATTTCTCATACCCTTTCTCTATGACTGATTCTATTTGTATCTCCCTTCTGCCTTCCTCTTTCTTTAAAAGCTCATGTGATTAGACTGAGCCCGCCATTATAATCCAGGGTAATCTCCCTATTTTAAGGTCAGCTGAAAGGTAACCTACTCCCTTTACAACAGTACCTAGATTATTGTTTGAATAGCCAGAGGATAATCTTGGAGGAATAGCTTTATAATTCTGATTGCCACAGAAGGCTATTTTTTCATGTAAAATTAAAAACATCAGCTTTATCTTGAAGAAAATAATTCTAAGAAATGATTCTGTGCATAGAAGTAACAGAATCAATGTCACATTTTAGAAAGATCACTGTGTACAGCTTGAACTATTAGAGTGGAGGACACTGGATGGCTTCAGAGAGAACAATTAAAATGCTCACTTTGCAATTAAGTTTAGAGCTAAGTGAACAGGAAAATAAAACAATAAGAGCAAGGAGATTTCAGAGGGGATAGATTTGGATGGCACTTAGGAAGTAAAATCTGCTGTACTTTGTTCCTAATTGACTATAAAAGAAGAGATTCAAGGATGACTTTCCTTTTTGGCTTAAACCGAAGAAGAACAGAATTGAGTAAGAAGGAAATATTAGATACAGGTTTAGAGAAAACAGATTCATTCTCATTTAGAAATGTTGATTTTCATATGCCCATGGGATTAGACAATTTCTAATCAGTTATCATAAGATTTGAATGCAAAAAATGGATTGAATTGTCTATGGAGATTTGTGAGTAATCACTGATTGGTACTGCAGAAATTTTATACCCATTTAGAATAAACATCAATATTATAATTTTAAGAAACATTAGCAGAAGTAAGAGAATGAGTAAAAGAAATAATGGGGGCTTCCCGGGTGGCGCAGTGGTTGAGAGTCCACCTGCCGATGCAGGGAACACGGGTTCGTGCCCCAGTCCGGGAAGATCCCACATGCCGCAGAGAGGCTGAGCCCGTGAGCCATGGCCGCCGAGCCTGCGCATCCGGAGCCTGTGCTCCACAACAGGAGAGGCCACAACAGTGAGAGGCTCGCGTACGGCAAAAAAAAAAAGAAAAAAAAAAGAATGGGCATAGTAGAAGATGAGAAGTGAAAAACAGGCAAGTAGTTAATAAAGTATAGTTTGGGAATATTATACAGACGTTAGGAAATATTAATCACTTTGTACATGTAAAACATGTAATGTAAAATTATCAAGAGAAATCATTTAATTGAAAACAGTAATGTTCATCACAGGGCATATACTTCTCTATTTGTGTTGATAAGAAGGGGATTATATCAACTTATACATATGTATTCACAAGATACTTAACTCTGTAGAGTGGGAAGAACAGTCACTTTTCATTATACTTGTGTCTATTTAAAGCAAAAATAAAAGCACTTGCATTATTTTCAAAATGTTATAAAACGAAAAGGGATATATAGGCATCCATAAACTGTAATTCTCTATAGAAGTGTTCATGTATTAAAAGGATATTTATGACCTAAATTCATACTCTATACTGATAAAACCTGTGTATACAACATTATTTAGAGTATGATATGAACTCTGTACGATGTTATACTCACATATAACAAACATGTTTTCCTTTCCTCTATTTTATTCTTAAAATATATTACTTTTAAAAATAGGGAAAAAATCACCAACCTTATTACCAAAAAGTGAAGCAGAATATATTGAATAGAAGATAATAAATGAAAAAAATTAATTAATGGTATAAAGTGTCTGAAAAAATGGGAGAAGATGGGACTCAGATGACATTTGTAGTTGTTGCTATAAATGGCAGTAACATCTCCTCTACTAAAACTGGAAGAAAGGTTATAAGGATGATTGATGATGCTGATAACTTTGGAGGTGGAAGACCTGGAAGCCATTATGTTCTCGATTAAGTAGGATTCAAGGTGTTCTGCTGAATGTAGTGGGGAAAGTGGCCAGGCAAGGGCTTTGAGAATGTATAGTAATGATTAGAAATAACTATTGTAGGGGCTGGGAGAGAAAGGTGATTAGGGGAAAAGGACTAATTGTTCTCTGAGAGCTTTATATGGTTTCAAGGACCATTACAGAGTTATAGTAATTGAGACAGTTTGAAAATGATGCAAGAATAGACAGATAAAACATTTCTACATGATAGAAAGCATAGAAACAGACTCTTAAATAAACACAATGCATGAAAGAGGTGCCACTGGACAATGGGTAAGGTTAGGCTTTTTGATAAAAGATATTGGGACAAGTAGTGATCCACAGTTAAAAAAATGAAATCATATCAATTTCAGGGATATCAAAGATTTAATTTGAGAGGAAAGCTGTAAAGAATTTAGAATTTATTATGGAAGAATTTCTACCTGACTAAATTCTACGAGTCTCTATCCTATGTGTAACATAACAGGAGGAAGGGCAAATAATATTCACTGGGGGGGTCACTCATGTGCGAGGCGTGCACTGTTAAATGTCTCTTGATATTCCCTCATTTTGTCCTTGCAAAAAATATTAGGTATGTTTTAAAGTCATTTACTATACACAAAGATAAAAGGTAAATAATATTAAATAAATTCTGTTAAATTACATAATTGTTTGGCAAGAGCTAAGAATAAGGTGGGTATCTAATAATTTAGGATTCTTCTTGGCCTGACTGCAACAAGCTGACTTGAAGCCATTGTTGGCAATGTGATACTTATAAGAACAATGCAGCTAGAATCTGTCTGGAAGATCAAAAACAGTAGACACTGAAATCCAATATGGTATTTTCCATATGTGTACTAGAAGTCTGAACTCTCCCTTTCTCACGTATGATCTGGTAATTGTAGTCCTGATAGGATAGAAGAGATGTTTCCACTTTTCCCACATCTGTTAGTTTTGCCATTTTAAAGTTGGGAAGAGCCAGAGATGAGAGTCTAGAGTTACTTCAACCTCTCCTTCTCCAGTTCTTATGGAAAGAATCAAACAGCTTCTTATCAAGAAATGTTTGCAAATTATTTTTTCCTACATTCTTTGGAAAAAAGAAAAATAATAATGTTGTTAGATACTGCCAACAAAAGTGATGTATCTTTTAATCTTTACAATATTTTCCAGATCAGTTTATTCAAGTTCAAGATATTCATTAGAAATTAAAAATTAAAAAATCATATCTAGACTTTTAATATTTAATCTACTGAGACAGTTTGATAATGTATAAATGCTATCTAGAGATTAATCCATTAGAATGAATGCAAAAAGTATTGATAACTGTTAAAACTGAATAAGGACCTTTAGGGGATTAAGCATGCTTTTCTCTTTATCTGAAAAATTTCACTATAAAAATTTAATGAAAGGATTTTGCCTCTGAATATAATATGTGAGTATTCATATTTACATCTGAATTTATGCATCTTTCTTTAAACTTGTGTCCACAGCCGTGTAAGTATAATGTATAATCTAAATGTATCTAGATGTATAATCTAAACGGTAATACAATCCACCCACATGAGGCCTGATAAGGCTATTCAGGATATCCTACACAAAAATGTTTAAAAAGGAAATCTAAGTGTGTAAATAACACCTGACTAAATGACTAGTTCTCTGGAATATCCATCATGGAAAGGTACATGTATATCTTGAATGTTACTGCTATTTTAAAATATCAAGTATGACAAGTTAAATAAGAAACTTTTAAAATATTGTGATTTTTTCATGTTCTTGATGTTTACTAATTTAAACCACTTGTTTCTTCTTATCAAAAATAATTCAGATTTATAAGAAGTATCAGTCTTTTTTTTTTTCTTTTTCTTTTTTGCGGTACGTGGGCCTCTCACTGTTGTGGCCTCTCCCGTTGCGGAGCACAGGTTCTGGACGCGCAGGCTCAGCGGCCATGGCTCACAGGCCCAGCCGCTCTGTGGCATGTGGGATCTTCCCGGACCGGGGCACAAACCCGTGTCCCCTGCATCAGCAGACGGACTCTCAACCACTGCGCCACCAGGGAAGCCCTATCAGTCTTATTTTATTTCATTTTTAGGCATTCCCTAGAAACTGTCACTAACATAATGCTTCTAAATGTTTACATAATTAAAGGTCTCTCACAAGTGGCCTTGTTTAAATTCCTCTAAATTATGCTAGATTGCACACTTTAGTTATTAAAGTGTGATCTTTTCGAAAAAAATAATTTTTATAATTGATAATTACTGCACTAGAAAACTTAAAATGGAAACTATACAAGTTTTAAAAAATATATGCACCTTGAACTGATTAGTATATCAGAACTTTCCAACTTTTCAGTGGTATGATAAAATTTATGTGCACTCTTTGTGCTGGGAACTCCTCTCCTGGCACTTCTTTTCATTTTTAAAGACATTTTCAATGAGTCTCTTTATTCTTTACAAGTTCTCTTTTAAAACTTGAGATCCCCAAGAAGGACATTACAGCTTAACCAGTTATTGCAAAAAGAGGAGGTCTGTTTCTTTCTCTCCCCCTCCCTCCTAGCTCTCCTGAACAGAGGAGATAATCCTAATATCATGCCCCCTTAAACATGTAGTGGGCCAGTACATGTTAAAAGTTCACATATTTTTGTCTCTGTTGTCTCTTCATTTAAGAGGTTCCTTATCTTGTCTCCCTTTGGCTCCCCCTCATCCTCCCTATCTACCCACTTATGAGTTGCTCATCAATGTTTAAAGTTTCTATTCTAGCTGATGGCATGAATTAAATCTGGCAACGTAAATGGTCTCACTTAGACTGTGAGCCCAAGTTGTTTGGCTCAACTCAACACTGAGCACTGGTGTATCTGTCATTGTAGCACTTGGTTTTCCTTTAGTTCTTATTCCTTGTGTGTAAAGATCTCTTAAAAAAATAATTGGCCAGGGTGTTTTTGTTTTTGGTAGAAAACTACTAAGAAATGTTTCACATTTTTTTCCTCAGGTCCTCTTGTGGTGCCACTATTGGCAGAACTTACACATATGCTTGCTCTTCTGGAGAGCCTAAGAAATGCACTTTTTTCTTTATTCCACATTGTATTGTATGACAAGCTAGTTAGGATTAAAACTGGCAATGAATATGCCAATGTGCAGAAAGTTTTGTTGTAGGCAGGGCAAGATACAGACACCCCTGTGTTCCTTCACTACATATGATTAAAAATTCCACTAACAGCCATATCATATTATCTCACAACATATGGACAGAGCATAGCACTTGGAAGAAAACTGAATTTTTATTTATCTCATTGTGAAATGTATTCTTGGTCATGTAATGAAGCATGATGGAAATAATCCTTAGAATCATGTTTTGGGTTTCAGTGTATTCAATTGCAGTGGGTATTTTAATAAATAGCTGAAGGAGAATTAGCTTTCTTGTATATAGACCTATATCATTTTCTCTGAAAAATATGGAAAGTAAAAGTCTTAATGAACATTTAATTCCTAAAGCAAGAATTAAACAGGAAAATGAGAAAATAATGTTCCTAAAAATTCTAGCTCTAAGAATAGAGCTATGGGACTTCTCTGGTGACACAGTGGTTAAGAATCCACCTGCCAGTGCAGGGGACACAGATTCAAGCCCTGGTCTGGGAAGATCCCACATGCCGTGGAGCAACTAAGCCTGTGCACCACAACTACTGAGCCTGTGCTCTAGAGCTCATGAGCCACAACTACTGAGCCCATGTGCCACAGCTACTGAAGCCTGCGTGCCTAGAGCCCATGCTCCTCGACGAAAGAAGCCACCGCAATGAGAAGCCCATGTACTGCAATGAGTAGCCCCCACTCGCCGCAACTAGAGAAAGGCAACGCAGAAACAAAGACCCAACGCAGCCAAATATAAAAAAATAAATTTATATAAAAAAAAAAAAAAGAATAGAGCTATGATAACATCTTAAAGGAAAATGAATGTTTTGTGATTAAAACTGCAAGATTTGCTATATAAATGGAAAATTAAGAATAACTCCAAGATAGAAGTCAAAGTTGGGAACAATTTTTTTTTGTAGAAATATCTGAGTTTTGAGGCTAGTTGTTTTGATCTCACATCTCTCTTTTTAATCCAGTAACACCTGAAATACTTTTCTATACTATGTCCGTATGTAAACAGAGCTAGCAATGAGATGAATATACCTCTTGTCTTCATATTAACCTACACTTAACTGATTTTAAAGATTTGGATAGGAAAGAGGGGTATTTTCCCATTCATTTTAGGTCATGGAGGGGTACAGGAACTAGAACTAAAGGAGAAGAAAGATACATTGAATGAAAATTTTGAATAAACCACATAAGGGGATATGAATTAAAAAAATCAGTGAGTGGCAACCCCTAAAATGTGCAGAAAGAAAACCAATAATAAGAACAATTAAGGAAAGTCCCTTATATTGCAACAACTAATCTTGTGGATAAATTAAAATGTAAACATATTTGAAATAAACACATAAGGAACATATTTAAAATAAACATATATTTTACCATAAAAGTCTTCATTAACATGCTGGCCATTATTTGATTTCTTATGTCAGGCAGGTGGCTGAAAATTGGTGAGATTTACAATCAGGCATAGGCAGTCGTTTGTTCTAGCACTGGCATTGACCCAGCTTTAAAAGAGAAATACTATTTTTCTTTCCTCTTACTATTATACTTTTATTCTATAACTTCTATCAAAATTTTATTGGGCATGATGGGGACGAGGTCTGGGAAGGGTCAGTGGAAGATTATGACACATATTTTATTTTTGGTTTCTTGAGCCAAATTCCATTAGAACTGCTACAATTGCCACCTTAATCAGTGTCTTTCTGGGTCAATCAGAATTCTCAAAATGGATTGAAAAGTAAACAGTTTACTTTTCCCATAATTACTGCTCAGTCAGACTACAACCAGATCAATAAGCTGACTGACTGGACAAACTTACTTTCCTATATCTGAAAGGGATCTAAAAAGAGGAATGAGATTACTCCAATTGGATGTAGGGGTGAGATCAATCCTAGCATCGTGGGACAGCAATCAAAATGTCACTTGTAATAAAGAGAGAGACTCCATTACTGATGTTTGGCCTCTGAGAGTTTTCAAGTCCTCAAATTTCCCCTTGTTCTTTGCCCCACATCTGTGCAATCTGAAAGAAAGCCCATTTTTCTCTCTCCTCTTGGCATTCCTTGAAATTTCAAATCACATGAGACCCAGGTTACAGGAGGTCACCCCAAACCATGCTCTATCCTTAAACACAATTAAAAATGCAAAACCACTTGCCTCCTTATGACTCTACCACCCTGCTCACTCTGCACTCCTCATCTTGTTTCACTCCTGACTGAATCTGAGCCCTTCTCCCTGGGGAATCCTTTTGCTATTTACTATATGAGCAATAGCTTTATTTTACATCTCTTGGTGCCTGTGTGTCATTCATACACAACTATAAATTCCTGGAATGAGAGGAGAGGGATTGCCCAGCAGTTAGCAGAGAATGCCCAATAAAACACTGCTGCACCAAACAACTTAACAGATGGGCGGATGGATGGATGAGTGGATGGCTGGACAAGATAAAAGAAGATATACCTTTGAATACAAAGAAAAAAGGAATATAGGTATGTTAGTAGAAAGTAGACAGCAGAAACTAGAAACCTGACAATTATACAAGCCTAAATTATGATAGTGTCCTTTTATTTTTTTCGGTACGTGGGCCTCTCACTGTTGTGGCCTCTCCCGCTGCGGAGCACAGGCTCCGGACGCACAGGCTCAGTGGCCATGGCTCACAGGCCCAGTCGCTCCGTGGCATGTGGGATCTTTCCGGATCGGGGTACGAACCCGTGTCCCCTGCATCGGCAAGCGGACTGTCAACCACTGCACCACCAGGGAAGCCCTATGATAGTGTTCTTAATTCATAGTTTTAAAGTCACCTTGGCTCACCCCACTTAAAACCATACCACAAATATACAACTCCTATGGGTAACAATATTGTTGCCAAGTTTATTTTATAGGATTTATGTTTAAAAGGCTGTTTATTAGTTCATCTTTTTTGCACAGACACCATTTGGGCAAACTGAGCTTTGCTGTCCTGGCAAAATGCCTATTTACAGGTGAAGAAATCCATTTTAAGTTACAATAATTGATTTATGTTAAGAGTCCTTACCAGGTCACTTAGAGGAGAGATTTAATGGAATATGTAACATATACACACATATATTACATACATATGTACATATAATATAAGATGCTTATGTATATGAGTATATAAATATATAAATATCTGATATTATAAGATATGCATTTAGTTGCCTCTTCACAAAGCAACCACATTGAAAACAAATAGAAAGCAGAAAAACCATTCTGTCAAAACTGATGAATAAAAGTTAGATTTTAAAATGATTAGACCTTTTATTGTTTTTAATTTTCTTTGTGCATATTTTGCTTATTTTTTCACCTAGATATCTTCCAGAACTTTAAGCACTTACTTCTTAAAATATTGTTTAAAGCAACAGTAAATCTGCAAAATGCTTCTGGGAAACCTAAGACTTCACCCTTCTGTGCTTTGTACTGGGAAAGAGAAATGCTCAGCAGAATAATTTTTGAGAGCAATATAAAATCTTTGTTCTTTGCGATTTTCTTCCATTCCTTGTCCATAGATACAAGTAAACGTACAGCACACAAAACCTAATGGCCTTAACCACCTCCCTCACCGCCAGCCCCACCCCACACAAAACTATTAAGACTGAGAGGGTACTATGTACTCAGCATTTGAAAACTGTTAAAACCTAAGAAGAAAATAACAGCAAAAACATGTTTCTCAAACTTACAAGTGTTTGGATGTGACAGTACTGACTTTTTTGACATCAAAAAAACTGTAATGTCTGAATTCAGTTTGACAATTGATTTTTCCCAGGCATTCCACTTTTGCATTCAGCATAGAGTGCTGTGCAGCATAAATAAACCCCAGCATTCAGAAACAAGTCAACAGAAAAAGCTGGCCTTGTAATAAATTTTAAACAGAAACTATCAACCAATTAATTGCAGATGCATTTGGCCCCCGATTTGACATGGACTGAAGTATAAAAATATTTTGCCCATTAATTTTGACTGCATATTTGCCACAACTGCAGTCTGACTTTGGTTTCCTTTTTTTCAAATTTAAACAGATATGGACTCAGATACAGGTACAGATAGATATAGATATAAATTTGTACATATAGACAGATATAGACTAATTGTGGAGGTAGAGGTAGAGATAGTAGAGATAGAGAGATTGATATAGATTCTTGCCCTCTTGTTAGAGGATATTTGATTATGGACTCACATCAATGATTGATGTTAACATAACTCATCAGATAATCCAGGAAAGAACAAATTTCTGGGACTGATTTTTGAATTCTATCTTTTCATTTTCTATAAACAATAAGACATATGTAAAGTTTAAACTGGAAAAGGTTACTATTGCTCTATGACTCTGAAGGTGATAAAACTGTTCTTTTATTACTACTAGAGTTTTCTAATCAGCCCATGTCAAATAATACATGTCATATTGCACATTATTTACCTAGCTGTGGAAAATGTAAGTGCTAAGACCAATCAAATCAACCAATCATCAGGCAATTATTAAATAGTGAAAATAAACCAATTTACATGAAAAATTATCTTTTCAGATTTTACATTTATGTGATGTTGATGTCAGGAACATCTTAAATATTTTAAACTGGCTAACACAATGTGGAATTACTACATATATATTTTTTATAATCATTTTTTAAAATATCAATTTTATTGGAATTAAAACAGATATAGAGATGTTCAAATATATTTTGCATTTCTTTCTTTGGACTATAATAAAATTCCTTTACAACTATATTTTATATTTTTTCCCATATATGTAATTTTCTAACAGTAAGCAGAACATGCCCATGTGCTCATTTGAGCATAGAACTACTCACACTTAATAGGTCACAACATATTTTATTGAATAACTGAGAGAGAAAACACTAAATCATCTTGAGAGAAATCTAGGAGGGATAGAATGAAAAGAGCATTTGGATGGAAAGAGAAAGAGAAAGAATCCAGTAAGAGGAGGAGAGTCTGACAATGTGGTAAATCAACTATACTCCAACATACAATAAAATTTTTAAAAATTAAATCAGAATGAAACCAATCCCAATCAAATGAGATCCCTGGACAGAAAAAGGACATTCGGTAAAAATGAAGGCAATCTTAACAGAGCATTGACTTTAGTTAATAATAATGTACCAATATTGGTTTTTTAATTGTGACAAATGTACTGTGGTCAGGTAAGATGTTAACATTAGGGAAGATAAGTGATGATATGGGAACTCTCTGTACTATCCTTGCAGCTTTTGTAGAAATCTAAAATTATCCCCAAATAACATATTTTAAAAAATAATAATGTGGAATAGTATATATACACAGTTAAATTATTTGCATGCTGAGAAAGACTCTCCCTAGCTCCCTATCTTAGGTGAAGTGTGGATTACTTGTTCTCAATTATTCTGTGCCCTTCCATAAGGAGGATCATATTTTCCAACATTGTCGAACTCAGGTATGGACATGTGACAGGGCTTACTTTCGACAATGCAATATGAGAAAAATACTGAATCATTTCTGACTAGAAGTTACACAAACCAAGATGTGCTTCACTCAGCTCTTTTTTTTCTGCCTTTTGGAATGTTCTTGGTAGGAGGTATTCTGGCAGCTTATGTCTGGGAAAAAAAGAGGGTGTGGAATAGAGCTGCAGCTAACCTGAGATGTGCATTCAGCATAAATTAGAAATAATTTTAGTTTTATAAACCACTGAAGTTGAAGGATCACTGTTCATGACAGCAAAACATGTGATGTAGAACACAAAGACTTGGTGTATATTTTGTTATTTGTTTGTTTGCTTCTTATCAGTTGAAATTTACTAAACAGTCTGAGTACCGCTTTTTGGCAAAAGTGGTAGGCAAGAAATGCATAGCATTAGCAGGACAATGAGATGATCCATAAACTAGAGTAAACACATGGAAGTAAGAGCACAGAATCCAAGATAATCATGAGAGCACAAGCCCCACACCCCAGTATTTTAGATAATTATTCAGAAAGGAATTGGAAGTTTCATAACTTATGGAAATGGAATTGGAGTCATTCTTACTACTATTAAAATTATACACTAAGATATAAAGTTATTGACTACTTAATTATTTTAGCTTGATTTGAATGAAACTATTTCTTTTCTTTTTTCTTTTTTTTTTTTATTTTGGCTGCACTGCACGGCATGTGGGATTTTAGTTCCCCTACCAGGGATCAAACCCATGCCCCTGCAATGGAAGCACAGCATCTTAACCACTGGACTGCCAGGGAAGTCCCTGAATGAAACTACTTTTGATATATCTCTTAAAAAATCCTCATAGGGGCTTCCCTGGTGGCGCAGTCGTTGGGAGTCCGCCTGCCGATGCAGGGCACGCGGGTTCGTGCCCTGGTCCGGGAGGATCCCACATGCCGTGGAGCGGCTGGACCCGTGGGCCATGGCCGCTGGGCCTGCGCGTTCGGAGCCTGTGCTCCGCAGCGGGAGAGGCCACAACAGTGAGAGGCCCGCGTATCGCAAAACAAAAAAACAAACAAACAAACAAACAAACAAAATCCTCATAATTGCAATATTGTATCTATTTTTTTCTTCTGGTGTGGTTATCTGATCATCTTAATATCCATGAGTAAATCAACCTTCCTTATAAATAAAATTAGTGGTTTAGAGTATTTGTGAGTTCCTTCTGGTAGAATAGTTATGACATATTTTCTGGGCATCAAGCCATAAACCATGTGAGGTTTAAGATGCTCTTTCAGGATTCCGAGTAAGTTTATTAAAAAGATTTTTGGTATATTAATGTTATAATCATTAGAAAAGATGCAAAGTGTTTTTTAAAAAGCAAAATTTTAACCTCCTTAGAAAGAAATTCTATAATTTTTTTGATTAATTCCTTACCTTGCAAAAAGGTTTTGTAAAAATGTAAGAATGATAAAAGTAGGATATAAATTCAGAGAAATTTAAATAAGCTATTAGCAGAAGAGCTTCCAGGTACCATTATTTATTTTTATTTGAATATTCATTGATCTCACATATAAAATGAAATTATATTTTAAATATTCTATCAAATTATAGCATATACATTCCCTATAGTGATCTTTAAAGCAACAACAAGGACATTAAAAAAACCAAGAATATTTATAGCCAAATATGATGTTTAACTGAAATTAGATAAAGCTAGTGATAGGATTAATTCCTCTACATAACTTGTTTACAGCAAGTTGTAACTATCAAGCATATTCTATGCTACAACATGCTCTGGTTACAATTTCACCAAACGAATGTAGCATTAGAAGAGATCTCATAGATAAAGGGGAAAAGTTAAACCTAGAGTTGTCTTATGTCTTCTTTTCCAATTTGAAATGCTTTTATTTCTTTTTCTTCTCTGACTGCCATGGCTAGGACTTCTAAAACTATGTTGAAAAAAGTGGTGAGAGTGGAAAAAAAAATAAAAGGAATCCAAACTGGAAATAAAGAAGTAAAACTGTCACTGTTTGCAGATGACATGATACTATACATAGAAAATCCTAAAAATGCTACCAGAAAACTGCTAGAGCTTATCAGTAAATTTGGTAAAGTTGCAGGATACAAAATTAATACACAGAAATCTCTGGCATTCCTATACACTAACAATGAAAGATCAGAGCAAGAAATTAAGGAAACAATCCCATTTACCACTGCCAACAAAAAGAAAAATACCTAGGAATAAACCTACCGAAAAAGGCAAAAGACCTGTACTTAGAAAACTATAAGATGCTGGTGAAAGAAATCAAAGACAACACAAGCAGATGGAGAGATATACCATGTTCTTGGACTGGAAGCACCAATATGGTCAAAATGACTATGCTACCCAAAGTAATCTACAGATTCAATGCAACCCCTATTACGAATGGCATTTTTCACAGAACAAGAACAAAAAAATTTACAATTTGTACAGAAACAAAAAGAACGCCAAATAGCCAAAGCAATCTTGAAAAAGAAAAATGGAGTTGGAGGAAGCAGATTTCCTGACTTCAGACTATACTACAAAGCTACAGTCATCAAAACAGTATGGCAAAGGAACCAAAACAGAAATATAGATCAATGGAACAAGATAGAAAGGCCAGAGATAAATCCACACATCTATGGTCAATTAATCTATGACAAAGGAGACAAGAATATACAATGGACAGTCTCTTCAATAAATGGTGCTGGGAAAACTGGATGGCTATATGTAAAAGAACAAAATTAGAACATCCTCTAATACCATACACAAAAATAAACTCAAAATGAATTAAAGACCTAAATGTAAGGACGGATACTTTAGAACTGTTAGTGGTAAATATAGGCAGAACACTCTCTGACATAAATCACAGAACTATTTTTTTGGATCCACCTCCTACAGTAATGAAAATAAAAACAAAAATAAACAAATGGGACCTAATTAAACTTAAAAGCTTTTACACAGCAAAGGAAATCATAAACAAAACAAAAAGACAACCCACAGAATGGGAGAAAATATTTGCAAACAATGCAACTGACAAGGGATTAATCTCCCAAATATACAAACAGCTAATGCAGCTCAATATCCAAAAAACAACAACCCTATCAAAATGGGTGGAAGATTTAAATAGACATTTCTCCAAAGAAGACATACAGATGGTCAAAAAGTACATGAAAAGATGCTCAACATCACTAATTATTAGAGAAATGCAAATCAAAACTACAATGAGGTATCACCTCACACCAATCAGAGTGGCCATCATCAAAAAATCTACAAACAATACAGGCTGGAGAGGGTGTGGAGTAAATGGAACTCTGTTGCACTGTTGGTGGGAATGTAAATTGATACAGCCATTATGAAGCACAGTATGGAGGTTCCTTAAAAAACTAAAAATAGAACTACCATATGATCCAGCAATGCCACTCCTGGCATACACCCGGAGAAAACCATAATTCGAAAAGATACATGCACCCCAGTGTTCATTGAAGCACTATTTACAATAGCCAAGACATGGAAGCAACTTAAATGTCCATCGACAGAAGAATGGATAATGATGTGGTACATATATACAATGGAATTTTACTCAGCCATAAAAAAGAATGAAATAATGCCATTTGCAGCAACATGGATGGACCTAGAAATTATCATACTAAGTGAAGTAAGTCAGACAAAGACAAATGTCATATCATCTCACTTACATGTGGAATCTAATAAAAAATGATACATACAAAACAGAAACTGACTCACAGATCTCAAAGTCAAATTTAAGGTTACCAATGGGGAAACGTGGAGGGAAGTGACAAATTAGGAGACTGGGATTAACATATACACACTACTATATATAAAATAAATAACTAAAAGGACCTACTTTATAGTACAGGGAACTCTACTCAATATTCTGTAATATTCTATATGGGAAAAGAATCTAAAAAGAATGGAGGTATATATATATATAATTTGCTTGCCGTATACCTGAAACTAACAACATTGTAAGTCAACTATAGCCAATAAAAATTTAAAAAAAAAAAAAATTGTAGTCTTGTTGACCATCAGAGGTTTCCATTTTACAATGACCGGATGCATCTTGTTTTAGAATTGAATGCTATCTAGAAATATTAGAAAAAGAAAGCTTCATGGCGAAGTAGATGTAAATATTCTAGAAAACAGAAGTGTTATAAGTTTCAGATTTACATATAAGTATATTCAGGCATAGATGAAGATAATATTAGCAGAGCCTTTAAGGAATGCAAGGAGAGTTAAGAGCTAGAGTTAAAATAATGGAAATCCTTGAGAAACAGATGAACTCCTTGATTGCCATAAAACTTAACTTGATCATCATAAAACAATCTCTTTGGGGGATCTGTGGAGAGCTAAATAAATATAGCTGTTGTTTAATGTGTCTGTTAAGTAGTAATTTTTCAACTGACTATTTTTAACACATTTCTGTTTAATTATCCAACACTTCCTTATAGTTCCATTCTTGTCTGAACACTCCACCAAAGCCATTTCCATAGCTTCTCTAACTCTAAAACTGTACCTTTCCAAGTAGAATGGTATTTTCAGTAGCACACTGGTTTCAAGTTTTTGTATAAAATGTGGCTCCACCAGAATTTCACAGTGGCTGATTTTAAAATAGACCATATATTTGTTTGCTCTGTGTGCTATACAGAGCAATTAATTTTGATTCTAGAAAAGATTAACCTCCATTCACCTGAAAAACACGTAAATTTAAATGGGTGAATATATCAACATGTAAATTAATCATATCAAAATACTTTTAGCAATATTGCCTCAAAATAATTATTATGTTGTTTCACAATTTAAGTAATTGCTGTAAGAATCTGGATGATTTTCGATTCCTTAATCTGATATAAATGTTAAATATCAATGAAAAGTCACAGTGGAGACCTTAATACAGAAGATAGTTAAAATTTCAAGCACTTTAAAATCTCTAGTATGATACAAAGTATACAATGTAGTTCTTAACTGAAGACTATTTTTATACTAACATCTCACATGTTTTCTATATAATGATAATATGTTTTTGAACAACAGAAAACCACCAAATCATGCTATAAATATTTGGTAAAATAATCCAACTGGGGCTTCCCTGGTGGCACAGTGGTTGGGAGTCGGCCTGCCGATGCAGGGGACACGGGTTCGTGCCCCGGTCCAGGAAGATCCCACATGCTGAGGACCGGCTAGGCCCGTGAGCCATGGCCGCTGAGCCTGCGCGTCCGGAGCCTGTGCTCTGCAATGGGAAAGGCCACAACAGTGAGAGGCCCATGTACCACAAAAAAAAATTCCATCTGTCCATGTCAAATATATACTTTTTATGTTTCTAACCAGTTCTCTTTTGGAAAGTAAAGTTCAATGTTTAGGTTGATGGTGAATTTATGAGTGTAACTCAGGTTTTGTTATTATTGGAATATGCTAAAATTTTACTCTGCACTAAGCACCAAGCTCACAAATTTTCATACCTTCTCACATATCTGATCTAAAATTGGATTTCCTATTAATTTTCTTACAGTCTCATCACTGATGAGAAAACTTATTGAACCAAAACATCTGCAAGTTTCCAAAAGTATAAATGTAAGTGTAACTCAAGTTATATAATGTTTATTAACCTCATGAAGCATTTTGGAAATAAATTAAGAAAAAAATTCTCCTTTCTCAGCATTTTCCCTCTATATTCACTTTTATTTACATTCTGTTTTGTCTCTTTGTTTTCTTTCTCCTTCTCTTTTCCTATAAAGAAGAGTACTCTTTTCCTGAAGAGTAATGTGCTATTCTATTTGAAACTAAATCCAACTTGGCATTTCTATGTACAAACCTTTTCAGGTGTTTATGGGTGTACTGATCACATTATGTCCAGGTAGCTATCACCAAACAGTATCAGCAGCAAAAGTATATGGAGCAGTGAATGCTAAGTATGGGACTCTGCCCATCTAAATGTACTGTACCTGATGTACAGAAACCACCATCTGGGCAGCAAGGGCATGCCTCCTGATTCTTAGTTTTACAAACATTAACAGCCTCTTGAACTATAAGCTGACTAGGCAGCAGGAAAATTAGCCCCTGGGAATAGGGACAGGTGGTAACCATTTCCACCAAAGCATGTTGAAGGAAGAAGCGCCTACGTTAAAATAATTTCTGAATCTGAGCCAAGAACTGCCTGCTCCTCTTGCCAGCTAATCGTTCACTATTCAGCCTCCTCACCTGCTTCATTCTCCTGGGAGCTATACAAGCAATACCCACCAGCTGCCCTGATGGAGAAGGCTCTGCTGTGACACTAGAGAAAAGCTGGGCTGAGAAAGCAGTGAGTACAAACAACCAGGTAAATCAGTGTAAAGGTAAACAAAGTCTTCTTTGCTCTTTATTTTTTATGCTTTTCTAGAAAGAAACCAATGTATGTAATGGATGTGAGCAAAAGTCCTTTAAAACAGAATCTATTTTTCAAGAGCTTTATTGTACACATTTAAAAATATAGTAAAGGCTAATTAGGGTAACAATTAATCTCCATATCCAGTAGACATTCATTAAATAAAGTTGGTAAATTCAAATACTAACACTGATCAATTTTTTTTAAAGATTGTTCCTGTCTCTGCTAGCTCCTGCTTCCTTTTCCTTGCTTTTTCCTTCTTCCTTTTTTTTTCCTGATTACATAGAGATTAGGAGCTACCCTCTTTCTCAGCAACCATCTCTATCCTGTTTCCCTGCTACATGAAGTATGGTTCCTGGACCAGCAGCAACATCATCACATGGGAACTGATTAGAAAATAGAAACTCTCACACCCAACCCTAGACCTACTGAATCAAAATCTGCACTTTTATCAAGGCATCTCTGTTTTCCCAATGCATGTTAATATCGGTTAATACGGTTTGGTGTTAGTGCTTTTTTTTTTTTGGTACGCAGGCTTCTCACTGTTGTGGCCTCTCCCGTTGCGGAGCACAGGCTCCAGAAGCGCAGGCTCAGCGGCCATGGCTCACAGGCCCAGCCGCTCCACTGCATGTGGGATCTTCCTGGACCGGGGCACGAACCCGTGTCCCCTGCATCGGCAGGCGGACTCTCAACCACTGCGCCACCAGAGAAGCCCACAAAAATATATTATTTAAATTCATGTAAAATAGCAAGTATTTGTCTAAGGTAGCACTATAGTTGTCAAAATTGCATCCTTTTCTAAATTACCCATGAAGAAGGATAAAGACAATAGGAAAAACATAATATTAGCATACATGCTGTTAGGTATATTTATTTCTTAAAGAAATTTTGAAGCATGTATTAGCCTCTATCATAAAGTTTACATGTTTATGGGTATTGTTGACAGAAGATTAAAATGAAATTTCAAAATAAAATTCCATACACCACTGTGGGTTTACATAATGAGGTATTATCTCAAGAAAATTATGAAATCGACCGGCTAATTAACTTATATCTAGTATGTTATTTAAATTTACACTAGAACACCATATATATATGTGTATATATATATATATACACATATATATATACAAATATATATACATATATATATATACATATACATATATATATATACATATATATATATATATATTTTTTTTTTCGGTACGCGGGTCTCTCACTGCTGTGGCCTCTCCCATTGCGGAGCACAGGCTCCAGACGCGCAGGCTCAGCAGCCATGGCTCACAGGCCTAGCCGCTCCGCGGCATGTGGGATCTTCCCGGACCAGGGCATGAACTCGTGTTCCCTGCATCGGCAGGCGGACTCTCAACCACTGCGTCACCAGGGAAGCCCCCTTTTTATATTTTTTTGAACTCAAATTTTGTCAATTGACATTTTAAGATAAAAAAGTAATTATAATTTCCAAATTGCATATAGACGAAGTTAGCCACAAAATGCATAGTTCATTTTTACAGCCCCCATTTGTAAATATCATTATATTTACAAATGCTGTGCTTTTAATACATATAATGCTCAAAAACATGTACTTAAGCTATAGCTAATTCCTGTCAAGAAACAGATTTCTTGCCATATAATTTGCTACATTTATTATACTTTTTTCATTATATATTCAGCCTTGAACAGAACATTGTTTTCTTAAAAACCTTAGCTTTTGGCAGTTACTAATATAATAATGAGTGGAAAAATGAGAAGAGAATATTACTGAAGGTAATGCTTAGAAGAGTCAACTTTCAGCAAATCTCATAATGAAGCTTTGTTAAGACATTCAATCTATCTTGAGATTAATTCACCTGAAAATAATTGAAAAAATATCCTTTAGGAAATGTAGCTGCTTAGATCACAATTCTATTCCATTACAAGAAAAACAACAAAATAATCATCAAACAAAATTATAGCTGTGAAGCATTTGTACATACACTCAAAAAATATTTTTTGCAAAACTACTATGTGCCAAGTACTGTTCTAGGCACTTGATAAATAAAAATGCAATGAGGTATAAATTCTAAGGAGCCAACATTCTCCCAGGAAACTTAGAAAATTACAAAATAAGTTAATTTCAGAGAGTGATAAGTGCTATGAAGAAAATAAGACAGGTGATAATGTTAATGTGCAACCCATGGATTTCCACAGATTTGATCTGTGGTAAAACTTTCATCATTTGATGAAGATTTCAGTTGATTCCAGTATTGGACTATTATAAAAATATATAGCTGCTAATATTTGTGTACATGTCTTTATGTGGACATGTTTTTTATTTCTTTTGTCTAAAAACCTAGGAGTGGATTGCTGAGTCTTATAATGGGAGTAACTAATATAATTTTTGCCTTAAGGATTACACTCTTAAAAGATATATAAGCAAAGCCTGAATACAGACTTCAAATAAGTCTTAAATGATTTGGTATAAATATATATCAAAACTATTAATGATAGTAGATCATATTACATGTTGGTTTTAAAGGGAAGGTACAGTTCTTTCAGAAAAGGAATGTAGACATGATTTGTCATTCCCACATGTTAGAGAACCAAAGCATCTTTTAACCTACAGAGTCATCTCAAGGTGACTAATGGTAAATTACCTCTATAATTATAATTAATTACAACATATATAGCAAATATTATGTTAAATTCAGTCTTATTTTTACATCATTTTATTTTAGTGATGGACAACATATAAAGAATTTAATATTTACTTAAATATTTTAAACCTTCAACTCTGACTTTTCCTTATTAAGGAAGTTGTTAAACTATACATTATTACTCTAATTATTACATTATTAGTATTTTCACATATCAGATACTAATCTTCTAAGGGGAAATATCAAACTTCCCAAGAATTGAACAGAAGAGTAATATTGGAGAAAAGAGAAGCTCATGATAATAGGAATAGATACAGAATGGAACAGAGGTACCAGTATTTAAAACTTTCTACAGTATTTTGTGGAAAAGGTCTAGACTATTTATAGGCTATGTTGAAGATCTAAAAAATATTTTACAGGAAGAATTAATAAAAAGTCTGGAGATCTCTTCTTGATGGAAGGTTTGCCATCGAGAGTAGACTGTGGAGCCTGCTTTACAACAAAAGAGAAAAAAGACTTTGGACCTTCAGGGCACTCTTTTTTTTTTTTTTTTAATTTAACCAGTATTGGAGCATTCTGAGAAGTTATCTCATTAGGTATTCCAATATTTTCTTTTACCTTCACCTTGATTTATTGAGTTTCTTGCATTCTAAGGAGTGCTTAGTTTCCTGATGGGCAGGGAGGAAGGCTTTCACGTTGATTTGTGGCTTTCACATTGATTTGTTTCAGTTCTCCCCTTTTCTCTCTGTAGGACAAGTTCTTTAGCCAATTAGGCCTGCTTAGATTACTGAGAAATACAACATATGTGGTTCTGCAATAGCTCTCGAGAATCAAATCAATGCTACAGTTTGATATGCATGTGAAATCATAACTATTGTCCAGATTTAAAGTTTGCTTCACTTTCCTACCTCATTGACATCTGCCCAATTACAAGGAGTTCATTCTACCAGCAGCAGGGAGCCTTGAGAAAACTGTGTCTGAATTTTTTAACAGACTTTTATTCCAAGCTGTTTTATAACACAATATTAGTTCAGATCTCTCTCTTCTTTTTAAATTAGGAAACAACAATACAAATACCTTAAAATATAATTTATTATTGATGTGTATAGTTTAAAAGAAGTTTTATTACTATTATGTGCAGAGAAAATACTTAAATCTCTGTTAATCTATTACAAAGTATATATTAAAAATTTCTTTGATAATTTAATTTTGGTATAATATAAAACACACAAACACAGATTTCCAAAAATCAAACTGGGTAAACTTAATAACAAACAGGGTTATAGAGATCACATTGAAAATAGAGATGCTTTTATAATTATTTTAAAGTAAAAATCAACAGAAATTAGTGACTAATGAATCATAATGTTTAAAAGAAAATCAGGGGCTTCCCTGGTGGTGCAGTGGTTAAGAATCCACCTGCCAATGCAGGGGACACAGGTTCGAGCCCTGGCCCAGGAAGATCCCACATGCCGTGGAGCAACTAAGCCCATGCGCCACAACTACTGAGCCTTCAAGTCACAACTACTGAAGCCTGTGTGCCCTAGAGCCTGTGCTCCGCAGCAAGACAAGCCACCGCAATGAGAAGCCCACGCACCTCAACAAAGAGTAGCCCCTGCTCGCCACAACTAGAGAAAGCCCACGCACAGCAACCAAGAAATGCAGCCAAAAATAAATAAATAATTTTTTTTTAATTAGAAAAAAAGAAAATGAATACTTAATATCCTGAAGTATAAATGACTGAGATATCAGTGAGACTTCTAATAAAAATTACGATTCTCAGAGGTAGCCCGTATTTGTAGGATGAGATTGAGAAGTTCATATTGTGATAAATTAGCAATAAGTAAACTGTTCCTTAAGTGGTGACTTTCTGTGTTTATATATGTATGTGTGTGTGTGTGTGTGTGTGTGTGTTCCAATACAGAATTAGAAATTAAATGCTAGGTAAATGCTAGAAATAGGGCATGTTTTTGTACTCATGATAACTGTTCAATAAAAAAAGCACAGATATGACATAATTTTTGAAATTATGTTTAGTTGCAAGGCCAATAGTTCCTACAGCAAGAATGCATGGTTAGGAAGTGAGTCACAATACTCTCCTTGTAAATAAAACTATTCTAGATCACAGAATTCATATCTCCACATAGTAGTAGTTTTGTTATTCTTTATCCTGTTATTACTAAACAGAGCCTCTTGTGAATGGATAAAAATGGTATTTCTCTCTGGCAGACAGTCCAAGAGATAAACTGAAAAATAATAACAAAAAAAATCACCTATCAGGATATAAGAGTAGGAAATATTGCTAAGAAAATATTGGTTCTTAGCCAGATAATGGTTTTATATGCATTGAAGGTGGAATGTCCTTAGTGTATCTAAAGTTATTTTACAATGATGACTTGATAAGTAGAGAATATGCTATTATTTTAAAATAATGAAAATTATAAAGTGACCTACCAAGTGTAAAAATTACTCACTGAGTAACAGATGAGAGTTTAGTAAAGGCTGAAAAAGTATTAATCATGTAAGAGTATATGCACACATGGAAACTTGAATCAATATGACTGACTTTGGGAAAAAATACAAATCTTAGACACCTTCATGAAGTTTCAGGCAGAGATGAGGCTACTGAAGTGAACATTACTTTGAGTAAATGTTGATTTGAATATGTTACAAAAGATATTTCTTCCAATAAACTAAAATATAAGGGAAATGGCATTAACTGACTATGTGTCACAAAATTATTTCCAACAGATCTAAGCATGCCCACAGGTGAAAAGGATTATTGGCTGGAATAAATGTTCAAATCAATGAAAATAGCCTTATGGAATATAATAGTTCCTTGAACATATATTAATACAAGGAGGGGAGGGTATGTCATAACTTAATTTGGCAAATGACATTTTCATAAGTTACAATCTACTAATTAAACGGAACATGCATGAAATAATATTGGCCTTGGATCTCTACATGGTAATTTTGTAGAGACTATTATATTTGTAAAAGACAACTACCAGTCATTGTGCCTTAAGAAAGAACCTATGATATGCATAAATCATCCCTTACAGGTACGTCTGACGAGCCAGAAAGTCAAGTGAAGGAAGACTATGCCACCTGGGTGAAATCACCTGTGTTCTATGGCTGATAAGTTTTATTATGACACTCACTCAAAACTACTGATTGTTCTATATTTTTTATCTTATTTTCAGGTTTCTAGATACAACATTTAATATTAATGTTAATATTAACTACAGTCAATATTACTACAGTCATTCTACAATGCCCACTGTTGAGTACATTTAGAATCTTTCAACCTCTGAAAGTTTTATATTAATTTTTATTTACAGTCTCATTAAGTGTAAGATGTGTTTTATTGTTTAATGGGGGGAAATATAAATATGTGATTTGGAGTATTTGTGGTTTTTGGAAATGTTCATGGAGTCAAACATATCCTGATAAAAAGACCTTTAACCAAATGAGTTCAGTGGGTTGAGGGGTGAAGAGAAAGTAAAAAAATATGTGAAATGCTCAGAATTGGGGGGTTAGATTAACAGAATCATGAGAAGTAGTTGAGGAAAAGCAAGATAGATAGATGACATAACAAGCCAGCCAGCCTGGCAAGGTCAATACAACTGTCAGCTAAATAGCATAAAAGTTAATAATGGGTAGTGAGGTCATAAAAATATCTTATATAACATTTTTATGTGAAAGCAAAACCTTAAAATTTAGATTTTGATTTGAAATCATCTCTGTATCTAAGGGATCCATGCAGAACACTTATTATGATAATTTAAGTGTTTATTCTGAGAAACTGTGAGCAAAATAAAAATCATTAACTGAAACTATAAAATATATGTGCACCTGAAAGTACAAAGAACAAAGTGTTGGTCTGAAAATGAAAACGTGGCACTACTGTCAGCAGTTAGTGTTAATTTTGATACCAGTTTTTCATTTGAGTTTACATAAATTTTTTTCAAATGGCATATTCTGCCATGTCGAACATTCTTGCTTGCAGCTTTATGTATCAAATATTACTAAGTGCAAGCTAGAGAAAAAATAAAAATTAAAAAAAAGGAACTATCCCCTGACTCAAGATGCCATGAACAAGGTTCTTGACATCACAGAGAGATGACTCAAAGGATTTCAACTCAATGCCCCACCTCTGTACACCAATTTACTCTGAAAGATCAGACACCTCCTATTTTTGCATAAAGCAAGCAATTTTAAGATAAGTGCTTTCTTAAGTGTCCTGGTAATTTTGAGCATAATTTTCCTAGAATTTCTAACATATACAATTATAAAGTAATTATGACATAACTATATGAAGTCTACTTATGGTTGCGATTAAAAGATTTTTTCATTTTGGATACAA
Organism: Lipotes vexillifer; assembly: GCF_000442215.2. Lineage (NCBI taxonomy): Eukaryota > Metazoa > Chordata > Mammalia > Artiodactyla > Lipotidae > Lipotes > Lipotes vexillifer. Next base: position 2,891,763 of record NW_006794958.1, on the reverse strand, counting down.
ATAAAATAATGTAGGCCAAGGTGCTGTAATGAATTTATAAGCATAACTAAGTCAGGGAGAGATCAAATAAAATACTATGGACACTTTTCTGTCAACGCTCATTCTCAGTGGTAACAATATGCAGGACCAAAATAAGAACCACTGTCTCTTGACTAACTATACAGCTATTCATGTAAATATCCTCAATAAGTCAATTTTATTTTTTTCTAAATATCTATAATGGAAAATATATGTATATTTCTATTATTGTGCTGCTATCCATCTAGATAGATAGATAGACAAACAGATAGATGTATTCCCCCAAATTATTATTTTTGTGACTCTAGCAAGTTATATCCCTTCCTTAGGAATTCTGAGGTCTCAACACTGGCTAACTGAAATTATAATTATATTGTGCCTGTAGTCTTGCTGGGAAAATCTTTGAAGGGGATCTGGGATTGACAGCACTCAGAGCAAAGAGATTAAAACTCTGGAGGAATGGGCTTCCCTGGTGGCGCAGTGGTTGAGAGTCCGCCTACCGATGCAGGGGACAAGGGTTCATGCCCCGGTCCGGGAAGATCCCACATGCGGTGGAGCGGCTGGGCCCGTGAGCCATGGCCGCTGAGCCTGCGCGTCTGGAGCCTGTGCTCCGCAACGGGAGAGGCCACAACAGTAAGAGGCCTGCGTAGCACACACACACACCCACAAACTCTGGAGGAATTAAGGGTCAGAAAAAAATAATGGGTGCTGAAAAAATTGCTCTTACAGATATGTTAGTAAAGGAAAATTTCAGTTGCACTTAGTACCAGTTATTCAAATTTCTTGTTCTGCAAAATAAAATGGGAAAAATTGAAGTTTTTGGAAATAGCCCAGATAATGAAAAACCATAGACTAGGGGAAATGAGGGAGAAGGGTCCTGTAGTCTTAGTGGAAAAAGAAAACTCATAATTATGGTGACAAATTGGCAGGTGTGGCTGTTAAAGAGGAAATCTAAGCAGTGAA
>NW_006794958.1:2890358-2890772 GCF_000442215.2 Lipotes vexillifer | reverse complement strand
GTAGGGAAAATAGCCATCCCCTATTACTGTAGGGAATAATCTGTTTGTTGTAAGAACAGGCTCTTTCACCTGTACAATGTAGCCTACACTGGTTTATGCCATAATCTCTAATTATTTCCTATGAATTGTCAATGACTGATGCTAAACAGAGTACTACCTTTGGTGAGATTATCTTGGTTAAATTGAAAAAACAAAAAAAGAAGCCGTATTTCATGCTTGTAGTAACATGTTGAAAAAAAGGCTGAAGAAGTCAGAGGTTAAGTGAAATCAAGAATTTAGCAGAAATGGAGCAAAAGCTCATGAGAAAAATGTAACCTCTCCAAGATCTTGAAATCACTGGAATTTTCACAGGGTTCCCCTTGGCACATGGGATAGAAGTTCTTGACATTATTGCACTCATTGGGGTTGTATGTT
>NW_006794958.1:2859270-2890348 GCF_000442215.2 Lipotes vexillifer | reverse complement strand
GGGAAAGAGGGGTCTCAGAAGTCTGGAAGTTTGGGGGATTTTGCCAGGAGGCTAAACCTTAAGTTAAAACAGAGGTTGATACTTAGAAGGAGGAGTACAAGGAATACCATGGAATACAATTGAAGCCACTGTTTTTCAGTGAAATGGGAATATCACTCATCATGTGTTTTCTCTTTCTCTCTTTTTACTTCCCTCTGTTCTCTCACATTCCAGATTCTCTCTGCCTTTAAAACTACATTCTCAGTTTCTGACTCTCTTTGTCACTCATCCTTCTATGATTCTTTAGGTTCTCCCTTTCTTCCTTCTTTCTCTTTCTCTCTCTCTCCCTTCCTCCCATCTTCCCTCCCTTCCACCCTTATTCACTTTGTGTGTTTGTGGGGGGTGTTTGTGTATTTCCTCTGTCCATGATCTCTATTATCAGTATCTCTGCAGATTTGCTCTTCTGTAACATGTGGACCAGGTTTTAGTTTCCACTACTGTCTAACCTCAGCTTGAGGATAGTTTTGAATTGTCATGGCTCCATTTATCACCCCAATGATACATGAATTGTGACTGGGCTTCCCTTGCAGCTGACACACTTTTTAAATGTCCCAATTCGAAGTTCTCACAAAAGAGCATTTGACTAAATCAACTTGAGTTTGGTGTACATCACTGGTTATATCATATGTAGGCAAGGAGGCAAGGTCAGCTGTTCAAATTGTTACCTAGGTCCACCCCTTAGGAGCAACCATAGGTGGGGAAGCATCATTTATAAAAATGTATGCTTGAGGAGGCAGTAGCTATTATCTTTACTACAGCCCATGATAATTTTGAATTAAAAATTTTTGTGTGAGATTCCAGAAATGTTGGATTTTGACACTTCTTTTTTCTGGAGATTCTGAGCTGACATGATAGTTTGAAGTAACTAATGAATTTGGAGACCCCAAAATGAAAATGAAATAGAGCTAATTACCCATTTGGTTATCAACAAAGTTTATGATTGTTCCTGAGGGTAACTTAACAAGGAAAAAACACAGACTACAAAATATTACATACGTCTAAGAACTCATATTATTTCCTACTCTACCATGACTCTTCTGATAAGTAGGAAACCTAAAATCATCAGGGAATGAAACAAAGCCAGAAGGTAGACATGTCTGGATCTTTATGCTTTGGTAATCTTATATGTGGGGCAGTAAGAATTGCTCATAAGGAAAAGTCTTAGAATCCTTGCTTCATTGATCACAAGAAGACCATTCAGGATATTTTCCATTCATTATATTCTTAGACCATTGTACAAATACAATGTAATAGTAGCCATATTGCCAAATTACATATACACATGAAATCATGAAATTAGCTTTTCATGTAATTCTTTGTGAAAACCACACTGTTTTGCTTTGAAGGTAGCTAAGATTATTGTATAAGGTTAGGATGACTAAAGGATCATTATTGGGATCAGATGAGTCTAAGAATAAAATTTCAAAAGACTTTTAAGTATGTGGAGGAAATCATTAATTAACTAGCTAGCTGTGCAGTTCTATTCTCAGACACTACAAGAATAACTGATGACCCTGCCATCATCTTCAACAATCAGCCACCTACCCACTTGACCTTCTAAACCTTTGCTCACATGCCAGGCTGAAATGATAGGAAGAACATCTGGGCATCTTGCCTACCCAAAGTCTCTAGGGCTCTTGTTTCTGCTCTGAGCTTAATCTTTATTTAACCTTTGTTAAAGATTGTCTCTCTGTCAGCACTTCACCTACAGTGCACTTTTGTCCCTGGTTCCCAATTTAAACACTTAGGGATCAGGAAGCATGACTTTGCCAACCTATGTGATTTTCTTTGTTTGCTTTCCTCCTAAAATTCTAGTAAAGCTTAATCTACTGACCTTAAATATGAGATTGTTGAGTCTGATTCTCCTTGTGCATCAGATACTTGCTTGGCATAAATTTGGCACCATAGGAAGCTGCATTAACTTTTAACACATCGATATGTCTCTTATCAAATCACACATCAAAAACTGTGAATGTTTCAACTTTCAGAAAACTGCTGATGGCTCATTTTGAGATGCTAATGAACAGAAAACTCCGACTCTGCTGTTTTAGTTGAATCACCAGTTTACTTAATAACATATATTTTTAAAAGCATGAGAGAAAAATCTTAAGTAAACAACCTAACCTTACATCTAAAGCAACCAGAGAAATAAGAACAAACAAAACCCAAAGAAGGAAAGAAATCATAAAGATCAGAGCAGAAGTAAATCAAATAGGGACAAAGAAAACAGTAGAAAAGATCAATGAAACTAAAAGCTGGTTCTTTGAAAAGATAAACAAAATTGATAAACCTTTAGCCAGACTCATCAAAAAAAAAAGGTAAAGGGCTCAAATCAATAAAATTAGAAATGAAAAAGAAGTTACCACTGACACCACAGAAATACAAAGGATCATAATAGACTACTACAAACAATGATATACCAATAAAATGGACAACCTAGAAGAAATGAACAAATTCCTAGAAATGTACAACCTTCCAAGACTGAACCAGGAAGAAATAGAAAATATGAACAGACCAATCACAAGTAATGAAACTGAAACTGTGTTTCAAAATCTTCCAACAAACAAAAATCCAGGACCAGATGGCTTCACAGGTGAATTCTATCAAATATTTAGAGAAGAGTTAACACCTAAACTTCTGAAACTCTTCCAAAAAATTACAGAGGGAGGAACACTCCCAAACTCATTCTATGAGGCCACCATCACCCTGATATCAAAACTAGACAAAGATAGCACAAAAAAAGAAATATACAGGGCCAATATCACTGATGAATATAAACACAAAAATCCTCAATGAAATACTAGCAAACCAAATCCAACAGTATATTAAAAGGATGATACATCATGATCAAGTGGAATTTATCCCAGGGATGCAAGGATTTTTCAATATCTGCAAATCAATCAGTGCGGTACACCACATTAACCAATTGAAGAATAAAATCCATATGATCATCTCACAGATGCAGAGAAAGCTTTTGACAAAATTCAACACCCATTTATGATAAAAACTCTCCATAGAGTGGGCGTAGAAGGAACTTACCTCAACATAATAAAGGCTATATATGACAAAACTACAGCTAACATCATACTCAATGGTGGAAAGCTGAAAGCATTTCCTCTAGAATCAGGAACAAAGGAAGGATGTCCACTCTCACCACTTTTATTCAACATAGTTTTGGAAGTTCTAGTCGTGGCAATCGGAGAAGAAAAAGAAATAAAAGGCACCCAAATTAGAAAAGAAGAAGTAAAATGGTCGCTGTTTGCAGTGATGTGATATTATACAGAGAAAATCCTAAAGATGCTACCAGAAACCTAGAGCTCATCAATGAATTCAGTAAAGTTGCAGAATACAAAGTTAATACACGGAAATCTCTTGCATTTCTATACACTAAAAAAGAAAGATCAGAAAGAGAAATTATAAGGAAATTAACCCATTAATTAATAAGGTAACAATCTCATTTACTATCACATCAAGAAGAATAAAATACTTAGGAATAAATCTACCTAAGGAGGCAAAAGACCTTTACTCTGAAAACTATAAGATCCTGATGAAATAAATCGAAGATGAGACAAACAGATGGAAAGATATATCATGTACTAGGATTGGAAGAATCAATACTGTAAAAATAACTATACTGCCCAAGCAAATATACAGATTCAATGCAATCTCTATCAAATTACCAATGGCATTTTTCAAAGAACTAGAATAAAAAAATTTTTAATTTGTATGGAAACACAAAAGACCCCAAATAGCCAAACCAATCCTGAGAAAGAAAAGCGAAGCTGGAAGAATCAGGTTCCCTGACTTCAAACTATACTACAAAGCTATAGTAATCAAAACAGTATGGTACTGGAACAAAAACAGAAGTATAGATCAATGGAACAGGATAGAAAGCCCAGAAATAAACCCAGGCACCTATGGTCAGTTAATCTACAACAAAGGAGTTAAGACTATACAATGGAGAAAAGACAGTCTCTTCAATAAATGGTGCTGGGAAAACTGGACAGCTACATGTAAAAGAATGAAATTAGAGCACTGTCTAACACCATACACAAAAATAAGCTCAAAATGGATTAAAGACCTAACTGTAAGACTGGATACTATAAAACTCTTAGAGGAAAACAGGCAGAACACTCTCTAAGACATAAATCACAGCAGTATCTTTTTTTTTTTTTTTTTGCAGTACATGGGCCTCTCACTGTTGTGGCCTCTCCCGTTGCAGAGCACAGGCTCCGGACGTGCAGGCTCAGTGGCCATGGCTCATGGGCCTAGCCGCTCCGCGGCACGTGGGATCTTCCCAGACTGGGGCACAAACCCGTGTCCCCTGCATCGGCAGGTGGACTCTCAACTACTGTGCCACCAGGGAAGCCCACAGCAGTATCATTTTTGATCCACCTCCTAGAGTAACGAAAATAAAAACAAAAATAAACAAATGGACCCTAATTAAACTTAAAAGCTTTTGCACAGCAAAGGAAACCATAAACAAAACAAATAAACCATCTACAGAATGGAAGAAAATACTTGCAAACAATGTGACCAACAAGGGATTTATCTCCAAAACTTACAAACAGGCCATGCAGCTCAATATCCAAAAAACAAACAACCCAATCAAAAAATGGGCAGAAAACCTAAATAGACATTTCTCCAAAGAAGACATACAGATGGCCAAAAAGCAGATGAAAAGATGCTCAACCTCACTAATTTTTAGAGAAATACAAATCAAAACTACAACGAGGTATTACCTCACACCAGTCAGAATGGACATCATCAAAAAATCTACAAACAATAAATGCTGGAGAGGGTGTGGAGAAAAGGACTCTCTCCTACACTGTTCGTGGGAATGTAAATTGATACAACCACTATGGAGAACAGTATGGAGGTCCCTTAGAAAACTAAAAATAAAACTACCATATAAAATTACTAACAGCAATCCCACTCCTGGCATATATCCAAAGAAAACCATAATTCAAAAAGATACATGCACTGTAATGTTCATTGCAGCACTATTTACAAGAGCCAAGACATGAAAGCAACCTAAATGTCCATCAACAGAGGAATGGATAAAGAAAATTCGGTACATATATACAAGAGGATTTTACTCACCCATAAAAAAGAACAAAATAATGCCATTTGCAGCAACATGGATGGCCTAGAGATTATCATACTAAGTGAAGTCAGTCAGTCAGAGAAGGACAAATATCATATGATATCACTTATATGTGGAATCTAAAAAGATGATTCAAATGAACTTATTTACAAAACAGAAACAGACTTCAAAAACAAACTTATGGTTACCAACGGGGAAATGTGGGAGGCAGGGATAAATTAGGAGGTTTGTGTTAACATATACACACTACTATTGAATATATATAAAATAGGTAATCAACAAAGACCTATTGTATAGCACAGGAAACACTACTCAATATTCTATAATAACCTATATGGGAAAAGAATCCAAAAAAGAATGAGTATATGTATAATTAACCAGTTTGCTGTACACCTGAAACTAACACAACACTGTAAAGCAACTATACCCCAATATAAAATAAAAATTAAATTAAAAATAAAAGAATGAATTAGAGAAACAAAGCCTTTTTGGTGCATGTATCATAAAGTTTAGGTATCAGATACATTTCCACAAAACAGAATGATGCAAAAGCTAAGGAAAGTACCGACTGGAGAAAAATAAGGAGGCAACTTGGCAAATCACTTTTGCAGATACTGGAATCTGTTAGGTATTCTTCAGTGAGAGGCGAACGCATGCTGGGTTTTGCAGCTCGTGTGGAGAAATGAAATGTCTATTAGTAAGTATTTAAGGAAACTAAAAATGATTAAAAATTTTTTCCAAAAAGTGAAAAAAAATCTGTAACAAAACTGTAAATGATTGTATATAGTTACATTTTTTCTTATTATGTTAACAGCCAGAACATCAGCTGGAATAAATAAATAGCACTATGGTATGCTTAACTTGGGCAGAGCTCGTACATGTTCAGCAATGGTAAGATCCTCTGAGAAAATAATTGTTTCAGGTCAGATAACTCACAAGTGTCAGGCTGCTTAGCACTCAGACGTAAGTGCCATAACGTCTACTGATTAATATCAGTTCACATTATCATCATCAGTTAAACAACAGCTATTTTCAAATTCATGCATGTTAACAAAGTGAAATGAAAAATGTCTCTAATCTGAATTTCCATAACAATAATATAAACACATCAGCCTTTATATAAAAGGGTTATGATAAGAAGGAAAAACACATGCGGAGGATATGGTATCACCATGGAAGTGTCAACTGGGATAAAAATGATGAAAGGTATCAATCCAATACATTCCTGTCAGGCTGTAAAGTTACATCAAAATACTTCTTTGAAACCCTTTGTTTTCTTTCCATCCAGATAATTCTCCTTCTCATTCTCCCAGAAAAGAACCACCTGCTCTACTTATAGTTCAGTATTTATTTTAGTCCTTCAAAGATCTACTTTTCCTAACCCCCTTCCCTGAAGTTTTTTTTTTTTTTTCCCGGTACGCAGGCCTCTCACTGTTGTGGCCTCTCCTGTTGCGGAGCACAGGCTCCGAACGCGCAGGCTCAGCGGCCATGGCTCACGGGCCCAGCCGCTCCGCGGCACGTGGGATCCTCCCGGACCGGGGCACGAACCCGCGTCCCCCGCATCAGCAGGCGGACTCTCAACCACTGCGCCACCAGGGAAGCCCTGGGTATTTTTTATATCAAAGTGATGTCTCCCTGATTCAGCTACTAATCTTGCAACACCACCTATTCTAACCTCTTCATGGGTAAACGACCACACCAATCCAGTCCCTCAAAAATGATTAGTAATTCAAACAAGTACAATATTTAACAGGAAATTAGGAAAGGGGTAGAAAATTCTGAGAGTTTGCAGAGTTGTGGCCTATTTGGTTGCTGCTGAAATGGATTTTCTGTGATCAGTGGCCTGATTTTGGTCCAGAGGGTTCTAACACTATGTGTTCCAATCTGTATTTGGGGCTTTGTGCTTTTAATAACTGGAGTACGGGTGGGAACTTATTTGGGTCTTTCTGAAGTGTTACATGCATAAGGAACAATAGTGAATTAACTTTGGTGCACCAAGAACTGAAGACAAGATGCCCAACCCTACCCCACATCTTAGAAAACTTGGCACTGCATAACCTCCTTAGAACATAGATGTCATCTAAAGAAAAACAGTAGTGAGATTTAAAATTTTGTTGAATTAAGTTTTCAAATGTATTTAATTTTGTCAAATGAGGGACTCTGAAAGGCTTACAAACTGAAGTTTCATCACTGGCATACTTACTTTCAAACTGAGATTTATATTCCCTCTAAATTGATAACAATTAGCAGACATCACTTTGTAATCACTATATTTTTCTTGCTTTTGAAAATTATACTGGATCATTGATGTTAATCATCACAATAAAAATCCATTTCCAGATATAAGACTTTTCATTTATTATTTTTTATTTAAAAAGTATTATTTTTTCTGGATATCTACCACAGAGATTTCAAACCTAATGGATTGATACTTATGGCTTCAAAGATCTGTTTCAAGGTAAAGTTCTAGGTACATACTCATTATAACCCTACACTCTTCATTCCACTTAGAGGCTAACTAACCAATTTTTAGCTCAGTTTTGGCTCCTACTTTTTCTTTGATGGTGAATACACTTCCTCCACTTCCAAAAACATGGAATTCTTTTTACCTTCAAGACATATGGGTAGCTTGATGCTAGTTAGAATTTTTTTAAATATGCATTTATACATACAAACACATTTATTTCTATTTCTATATCACTCTCTCTGTCCACAAGTTAAACTGATACTTCAAATTACAATCCAACTCTGCAGAATTTATTCTAACCTTCTCTGTTTATAACTTCTTTCTCTGAAAGTGAGAGACTTGGCTCTCATTACCTCAATATATCTACTTATTTTTGGAAAATTTATAATCCTTGAAGATTTATAAAATAATTTTGGAATTTCTAACACATACTTCTATGGAACACAAACTACAAACTAGAGTTCAATATTTGTGTACAGTATTTTCTACTGTCTTTAAGCTTAGAGTATAACCCAAATACTGCTTTTCGCATGTTACTTTTCCCCAGATTGGTAGTGCTTTTCTTCCCCACCCCGGTCACTGTGACTAAGTGATTCATTTGTTATTGTTTATATTGCATGTGGGTCCTATTATGGGTTGAATTGTGTCCCCTCCAAATGGTATCACCCTTCATACGTTAAAGTCCTGATTCCTATTGCCTCAATTATTTGGAAGCAGGGTCTTTAAAGAAGTGATTAGTTAAAATGACACTGTTAGAGTGGGCCCTAATTAACCTGACTAGTGTCCTTACAAGAAGCAGAGATTTGGGGCTTCCCTGGTGGCGCAGTGGTTGAGAGTCCGCCTGCCGATGCGGGGGACACGGGTTCGTGCCCTGGTCTAGGAGGATCCCACATGCCGCGGAGCGGCTGGGCCTGTGAGCCACGGCCACTGAGCCTGCGCGTCCGGAGCCTGTGCTCCGCAACAGGAGAGGCCACAACAGTGAGAGGCCTGCGTACCGCAAAAAAAAAAAAAAAAAAAAAAGCAGAGATTTGGACACACAGAGAGACACCAGGGATGTGCACACACATAGAAAAGACCATGTGAGGATGAGACAGGCTGCGACCTGGGACGCTTTGCTGCAATGCTTGACCCTGGACACACGTCTCCTCAAGCAACAAAATACAAAGAAACTGTATGGGACTAAAATTAACTGTGTGCATGTGCAGTTGGGGAAAATTCTGGACAAAAGATACAAAAAGACCAAAAAACCCAAACTGCCACTTCTGAAGAGCCGGGATCATTTCTACCTACTCCCTGTAGGTTAACAATATTATTAGTATTAGTTTTTGGTTTATCCTTCCCTCATTTCCTTCTCTCTCTCTCTCCTTCTCTCTCTGGATTTCCTTCCTTCCCTTTTTCTTTCTTCCCTTTTCTTTCCCTTTTCCTTCCTCCCTGCCTCCCTTTTTTCCTTTTTTCCTTTCCTCCTCTCCCCCACCATTCCTCTCTCTCCCTTCCTTTCCAAAAATGTTAAAAAGACACAAATACTATATATTTCCTTACTTCTTACTCTTTCTTACACAAAAGTAGCATATCATATATAATTTTTGCACATTACTATTGCCAAATTCCTTTCCAAAAGTACAATTTTTTATTCCTACCAGCAATGAATAAGAGTGACTGTTTCTCCAAATCAAACATTTCTTACCTATCAAAGCAGCAAAAATCAGAGCTGGAATGAAGTGAAGTATCTACAAGCAACTCCATTCCTATCAAGGAAACTGCTTTACTATTGCCATGGTCACATTGCTTACTGACTAGGCATTAAGTCAACTTAAGACCCTCCCACTGTGCCTTCACTTAGTTGAAGAAGAATGGATGTCTAACTAAATATATCTAGAAGATGCTGTGTGAGCCATCACTGTTTTAGACAAGCAGCTATAATTGAGGAAACCAATCAGATTCTCTTTCAGGGACTTTTTACTCTTAAAGACATGAAAAGAAAAAAATCAGTTAGTTGGGAGCTATAGATATAGAGACAGAAGCTAAAATATTATTCAGGAATATCATTTTACTGTTTCTGAAAGACCAATTATTTAAGGTCCAGTTGATCCCCTAGAAGTGCTGATGGACTTTTAGAATTACTTCTGTGACCCGAACAAGCTTCTCCTTGGAAGAGACATGGCCGGGTGTTTATTTCTATCTGTCTTACGTATCTAAGTAATCTTGGAGAGAGGGCACTGTAAGTTAGATGACTGAACGTGTCTCTGTTTCTTAAAACTTAAAATAGCTGAATACCACTGTTCCACCTAAGGAAAATAATTCCTCAGTTGCTTCATTCTGAGGAAAAAAATGTTTATATTGGCAGAGTCAAGTGTACTTTGTCATTGTAAATTTTTGAGAGAACATAAGAAAATGTAAATTTTATGAGACAAAATAAGAAAATGTAGTCTATAATCTGTCAAATATTCAAACAATGTGCTCAGGGAATAAAAACATTCAAAAAATTTCCTCTATGTTTCTTATCAATTAGAAGAAGTGTCTGATTTTTTTTTTCAGTTTTAATATGAATAAATTCATAAATTCTCTAAAGCATCTACCAAGAGGAAGCATTTTGAACAGGATCTGAGGAGTGAGTTTAAGGTTGAATCTGAATTTATCAAAACTAAGTTAACATCTACCTATTTTAGTCTGATCCCTATTTTAATAATCATAGGTGATTTTAAAAGATAATGTTTGATGTTCCTGACATAAAGCAAGGGCTCAAACCCAGCTATTATTACTATTTTTTAAATGACAATATTTACTTCATATGATTTCTATACACAATAATAGAAATAATGTAGTTAAAATTCTAAAAACAATGCCAAGCACATATTAAATAACTGGTAAATATTTAAACTGTATTTTATAGATTACACAAATGCTCTAGGTGCTAAGTATATTTATGTGTTTTCATATCAATAGAGATATTTTAAAAATTAAAAACTTTACCTAAGAGTGAACATTTTAGAAGTTTAGCGATTGATCCATTTTGTAGATAATCTGCATTGACTTAGAGAAACTTAGTAAATAGATAATTGATCTGATTTTTATGTAAAATAATTGTATTTCTCTATATAAATTTGCCATCTATACTACTGAGAACTCAAGAGAATCCAAAGTTTATTTTGGAATATAAGAATTAGCATCTTGGGACTTCCCTGGTGGTGCAGTGGTTAAGAATCTGTCTGCCAATGCAGGGGACACGGGTTCAAGCCCTGGTCCGGGAAGATCCCGCATGCTGCGGAGCAACTAAGCCCATGTGCCACAACTACTGAGCCTGCGCTCTACAGCCCACAAGCCACAACTACTGAGCCCTTGTGCCACAACTACTGAAGCCTGCGCGCCTAGAGCCCTTGCTCCTCAACGAGAGAAGCGACTGCAATGAGAAGCCCTCTCACTGCAACTAGAGAAAGCCCGCGTACAGCAACAAAGATCCAACGCAGCCAAAAATAAATAAATAAATAAATAAATTTTAAAAATTAGCATCTCAATTCTCTCATGTTTTAATAATCTTCAAATATACAGGGGAAGTAACTTCATCTTTAGAGTAGATTATATCCCTTAACATAATATATATATATATATATATATACACACACACACACACACACACACACACATATATGCACAGTAACATCTCTTTTTAAGTTTTTGAGCACAATTAAATTTTATACATAAATACACATTCACTTGGGGTCAGAGATATGAGTGATAATTTTTAAAATTACTTTATAAACTTAAAAAAATAATGCTATACCTTCCAGTATGATTTAGGCTTGACTGCTGCCTAAAGGAGATGAGCAGCTAAGAGATACCTATCTTCATATAAAAATTGAAATTAAGAAATATAGATGTACTCTGTTGCACTGTGGTGGGGAAATGCTGTTTCCTTTCCAATGGTCTGGAGCAAGAGCTGTGTACCTCCAAATTTCACATTTAGCTGCATTATCATGGTTGGCTTCAATCCAGCAGCAAAATAATCTGACAGGGTCATTTAAAAAAGGGCTAGAAGTGGATGGTATGACAGCAATTTGCTAAATTCAAATAATAACATGATTATTGGTATGGAAGAAATGCTAATAAGGTGTCCTGCTATCTGACTCTGTGCCTTCTTTTCAGTGATCTGTGGTTGGATTCATCATAAGCCTTATATGATGATGAACATTGTGGTACATTTATGAATAAAATGACTAAAAAGTCAAAACCAGATCCATTAAGCAAAGTGACTTTAGATGCTAAAGTGCTAAATCAAATGAAAAGATCTTATTTGGATTCAAAAACTACCATTAAATGGACCGAAGCTGTTGTATGAAAGAATGAGGCAAAGCACAACAATATAATAAGCACTAATCCTTGCTTTTATAAAAATCAAGGACATATTGTATTTGTGTACATTTTGCTATGATGCTAACATAGAATACCAATTAAGCCTGACTTTAAAAATTAAGTCCAATGATAAGTATAAGAGAATAAGAAAAACATTTCAATAATGGGAGTTTTTAAAATGACAATCACATTTACTGTTCTAGTTGGGTAAATACAATAACTTAATGAAAATGTCCAAAGAAAGCCTTTTCAGGTTTTTAATTGAATTTAAAACAAAAATGCCCATATCACAGCTTTATACCTGATATTTTATATCTGTTGAACTTTGCAAGAAGTAGTAATTTATCTTTCAGCTTTCACTTTATTTTTAAATGATGTTAATTTAATAGATGCTTTTAAGAATTAAATATGATTTAAATGGTTATTATAAAAGGGAACTTTCTTTTCTATAAATGTGAGGAGGAAAAAAGAAAAGAGATTTTAACAAATACCAAAAAAATGAAATATTTTTCTTAAAGTTTTTAAGTGTATAATAAAATACTTTATTATTGGACTGAAATTAGTATGTTTCAATCATAGAGAATGGCAGAGAGAGAGAGAACTAAGAAGTTTTTTTAAGAGTGACCTAGACTTACTTGTCTTTAGAGGAAAGTGAGCTGTCATGAGCAATGTAAATTCAATACCCAAGATCTTGTTCCTTAGTCAGTATTTTTTATTTTTCTACTTTTCTATCTTTGTTTACTGCTTTGTAAAACTGAATTTTTAATTTTATAATTTTTACAAAGGTAGCATGGATACCTTAATAAATGCATCAGATGTAATAAAATACCTATTTTATAGAACTACATATACATAATTTTTTATACAGCAATATTGGAATGGTTAATTTTAGGTCAACCTGACTGGCCACCTGGTGTCCAGATTAAACATTATTTCTGGATGTGTCTGTAAAGGTGTTTCTGAATGAGATTAGCTTTTGAACTGGTAGAGTCCTGTAAAGTAGATTGTCCTCCACAATGTGAGTGGATATCATCTAATCCAGTGAGTTCTTTTAGAGAACAAAAGACAGAGGAAGAGGAATTAACCCCTTTTTTTCACCCTGACTGATTGCTTGAGCTGGAACATGGATCTTCTCGTGCCCTCTGAGATCCTAGTTCTCAGGTCTTCAGATCTAGACTGGAATTTACACTATCAGCTTCCCTCAGTTTCTAGCTCACAGAGTGCAGAATGTGGAACTTCTCAGACTCCATAACTACATGAGTCAATTCTCTAAGATAAATCTCTTCATATATGTGTGTGTGTGTGTGTGTGTGTGTGTGTGTGTGTGTGTGTGTGTGTGTGTGTATAGTTCTGTTTCTCTGGAGAACTCTGATTAATAAAAATGTTTATATCTGTTTAGTAATTTTTGGCTATGGTGTATGTCTCCCTATACATAAGTATTCAGTTATGATAGGTAAGAGTTTTTGGCTATTGTTGTTTAGTTTGTGGGCTTATTTTTTGCAATCCAAGTATAGTAGTATACCTCAAATAAATGCATATCTTTAAGTATCTCCTCCAAACTCCAGATATTTTAAAATATTGGTGTGAACTAAATTTAGGCTTAAGATTGGTTTCCTGCTGCATGAAAATTTAAAATATTTTAGAATTTTATCTGTTTAAAGAAACCAAAGTAACTAGTTTTCATCAAACAGACAAATACTACAAGCTTGAATTATTTAAGCATTGAAGGGTTGGAGAATGAAGAGATGATTTAAATAAAACACAGATTTCTTATTGAAAATAATGTGCAGACAGGAGAAACATTTTTGGTCTCCTAGAAGCCCCTGGAAACCATGGTAATACAAGGAAATTGATACAGATAAGGATAACATCGCCACAGGCATATTGACTAAACCTATGCAGTATATGAGAGTAGATCTGGTACTGGTATTCTCATTATATTCCTTATCTGAAAGGAGTAAGACTGAACAGTAGATTTTAACTGTGATGCACAGAAATAAAGGTTTTTCTTTCTGAGTCTTAAGATTGAGTAAAGATTTTCTCAGAAAAGACAGTTAACCTAAATACCAAGGTACAGACTAAATTGAAAACTTGATATCTATAAAGAATAAAAATACAGATTTATTTTCAACATATAAGAATTGCTTCTCTTTAAAGTAGAGGAGTAGAACTAACTGCTGAACAACCATCGATAGGAAGACACTAGAACTCAACAAAAAAGATACCCCACATCCAAAGACAAAGGAAAATCCACAATGAGATGGTAGGACGGGCGCAATCACAATAAAATCAAATCCCATAACTGCTGGGTGGGTGACTCACAAACTGGAGAATACTTATACCACAGAAGTCCACCCACTGGAGTGAAGGTTCTGAGCCCTACGTCAAGCTTCCCAACCTGGGGGTCGGGCAATGCGAGGAGGAATTCTTAGAGAATCAGACTTTGAAGGCTAGCAGGATTTGATTGCAGGACCTCGATAGGACTGGGGGAAACTTAGACTCCACTCTTAGAGGGCACACACAAAGTAGTGTACACATCGGGACCCAGGGGAAGGAGCAGTGACCCCATAGGAGACTGAAGCAGACCTACCTGCTAGTGTTGGAAGGTCTCCTGCAGAGGTGGGGGGTGGCTGTGTCTCACCGTGAGGACAAGGACACTGGCAGCAGAAGTTCTGGGAAGTACTCCTTGGCGTGAGCCCTCCCAGAGTCCGCCATTAGCCCCACCAAAGAGCCCAGGTAGGCTCCAGTGTTGGGTTGCCTTAGGCTAAACAACCAACAGGGAGGGAACCCAGTCCCACCCAACAGCAGACAAGTGGAGTAAAGTTTTACTGAGCTCTGCCCACCAGAGCAACACCCAGCTCTACCCACCACCAGTCCCTCGCATCAGGAAACTTGCACAAGCCTCTCAGATAGCCTCATCCACCAGAGGGCAGACAGAAGCAAGAAGAACTACAATCCTTCAGCCTGTGGAACAAAAACCACATTCACAGAAAGCTAGACAAGATGAAAAGGCAGAGGGCTATGTACCAGATGAAGGAACAAGATAAAACCCCAGAAGAACAACTAAATGTTGTGGAGATAGACAACCTTCCAGAAAAAGAATTCAGAATAATGATAGTGAAGATGATCCAGGACCTCGGAAAAAGAATGGAGGCAAAGATCGAGAAGATG
The DNA here is from genome assembly GCF_000442215.2 of Lipotes vexillifer. Classification (NCBI taxonomy): domain Eukaryota; kingdom Metazoa; phylum Chordata; class Mammalia; order Artiodactyla; family Lipotidae; genus Lipotes; species Lipotes vexillifer. The sequence continues at coordinate 2,875,217 of NW_006794958.1, read as the reverse complement.
CAAGAAATGTTTAACAAAGACCTAGAAGAATTAAAGAACAAACAAACAGAGATGAACAATACAATAATTGAAGTGAAAAATACACTAGAAGGAATCAATAGCAGAATAACTGAGGCAGAAGAACGGATAAGTGACCTGGAAGACAGAATGGTGGAATTCACCACTGTGGAACAGAATAAAGAAAAAAGAATGAAAAGAAATGAAGACAGCCTAAGAGACCTCTGGAAAAACATTAAATGCAACAACATTAGCATTATAGGGGTCCCAGAAGGAGAAGAGAGAGAGAAAGGACCCAAGAAAATATTTGAAGAGATTATAGTCGAAAACTTCCCTAACGTGGGACAGGAAATAGCCACCCAAGTCCAGGAAACGCAGAGTCCCAAACAGGATAAACCCAAGGAGAAACATGCCGAGACACATAGTAATCAAACTGGCAAAAATTAAAGACAAAGAAAAATTATTGAAAGCAGCAAGGGAAAAATGACAACATACAAGGGAACTCCCATAAGATTAACAGCTGATTTCTCAGCAGAAACTCTACAAGCCAGAAGGGAGTGGCATGACATATTTAAAGTGAAGAAAGGGAAGAACCTATGACCAAGATTACTCTACCCGGCAAGGATCTCATTCAAATTCGATGGAGAAATCAAAAGCTTTACAGACAAGCAAAAGCTGAGAATTCAGCACCACCAAACCAGCTCTACAACAAATGCTAAAGGAACTTCTCTAAGTGGGAAACACAAGAGAAGAAAAAGATCTACAAAAACAAACCCAAAACAATTAAGAAAATGGTAATAAGAACATACATATTGATAATTACCTTAAAAACGTAAATGAGCCTTATAATAAGTAGAATAAGCCAGACACAAAAGAACAAATATTAGATGATTCCAGTTATATGAAATACCTAGAAGAGACAAATCTATAGGGACAAACAGTAGATTAGTGGTTGCCAGGAGCTGGAGGAGAGGAGGAATGGGGAATGACTTGTTAATGGTATGAGATTTATTTTGGGGGTAATGAAAATACTCAGTAATTAGACATTGGTGATGGCTGTACACCTTTGTGAATACACTAAAAAGCACTATAATTTACACTTTAAAAGTGAGTACTATGGTATGTGAATCAAATCACACACACAAATAATAATAAGGGGTGAGGCCAAATGCCTCAAATAGGATAACTCCTTATGGAAACCAAACTCTTTCATATGTTGATAATCTGAAGAATTTACACAGACCTCTCACTTAGGCGGGAGTTTTGTACAATATATGGACTCAACTTGGAGCCCAGTGAAACATTTATTAGGAAATCTGCTGGGAACATCTTTCCCAGACTTCTTCTATAGTATTTATAATTCTCATTCCATGGTAATCAAGTTCCTTTTAGTGCTTATATATATTATATTTGACTGAAACTTGGTTCTCTTCTGTACTTCCATAGCCATCTTATGAGGAACAAGTTCTTGGGTTAGAAGTAAGGTTTTTATTCTCCTAGTTACTGTGACCATGCCCAAAATACCATTCTTACTATCTCATATAAATAAAACCAGAACTTCTCCAATGAAGTTCTTTCTGGTTAATTCTCCCTGATACCACCTTGTTACGGTCAATTATAGATACTCTTCCAGCAAAAACCCCCTTATTAAAATGATTCGGTCTTCCCAGATCCCACCTTAAAATTCCTAGGAAAGAATGTGATTCTTTCTAGGCTTACCCGATGAAATTTATTTCAGGAATTAGTTTCTTCCTGGTTACAATCTTTTCTCTTTATTTTTATCTTTACTCATATTACAAACATGATGAACGTTCCCAGAATGTGGCTCCAGGTTTAAGAGATCGAGCAACAGTTCTCCAAAAAAGGGTATGGATTTAGTAATTATCCCTACTAGCACCACAATACAAGCTACCTCAGAGATATTGCCAGTTTAGTTTGTGACCACTGAAATAAAGCAAATATTGCAATAAAGTGAATCACACAAATTTTTTGGTTTCCCAGTGTATATAAAAGTTATGTTTACACTATATTGTAGTCTAAGTGTGTGATATCATTATGTTTAAAGAAATGTAAATACCTTAATTAAAAAATATTTTATTGCTGAAAATGCTAACCATCATCTGAACCTCCAGGGAGTTTTGCAATTGTAACATCAGAGATGACTGATTGGACTTCCCTGGTGGCGCAGTGGTTCAGGGTCCTCCTGCCGATGCAGGGGACACAGGTTTGTGCCCCGGTCCGGGAAGATCCCACATGCCATGGAGCGGCTAGGCCAGTGAGCCATGGCCGCTGAGCCTGCGCGTCCGGAGCCTGTGCTCCGCAACGGGAGAGGCCACAGCAGTGAGAGGCCCGCGTACCGCAAAAAAAAAAAAAAAAAATGATGACTGATCACAGGTACCATAACAAATATGGTGCCAATAGACTTGCTTGACCCAGGTTGCCACAAACAGAATATCTGTGAAGCACAATAAAGTGAAGTGCAATAAAACGAGCCATGCCTGTATTTTTTGTTTGTTTGTTTGTTTTAATGTGGACCATTTTTAAAGTCTTTATTGAATTTGTTACAGCATTGCTTCTGTTTCATGTTTTGCTTTTTTGGTCATGAGACATGTGGGATTTTAGCTCCTTGACCTGGGATTGAACCTGCACCCCCATCATTGGAAGGTGAAGTCTTACCACTGGACTGCCAGGGGAGTCCCTATGCCTGTATTTTTTTAATTAAATGGGATACTTAGACATGGCTGAGCCTGAGATTTAAACATAGGTTAAAATGACCCTGTGCTCCATTTGACTAAATTATATGGCTCCTTTAATAACTTAATCAGCCATATTTGAGTGCAAGAAACAGACTCCTCAAACTACATCAAATAAGGGGTTACATTTTTAGGACACACATAAAATCTCACAGAAACATCAGATTAACTACATGAAAACTGAAGTGGAAATATGATTCTAGCAATTGAAGCTGGAACTTAATGCTGAATTCAAAGTAATTCTAGGGACCTAGTCAGTGGTTCTTATCGCTTCGCTCTACTGTTCTGCCACAGATAGATCAGCGAGCTTCACATGGCCACTCCTAGCATCTGTTCCTGTATAACTTCAATTTACAAATCGTTCCTCATGGTCCCTAAAACATTATATATTGCATTTATACACTATTATGTTTGGCTAACATTATTTTTACCTGGTTCTTTTACAACTTTTGAGAGAGAACAATTAGTTCAAGTCCTATTAAAAAGTAAATTCATATATAAATATGGAATCTGTGCCCTTGGGTCAGTTTTAAACCTCTTGAACTGTTACTAGCTCTCTCTGTTACCAAAAGGAGTACAGTTTGGGTTGTGAGTTGAGGCAACAATCCTTAGAAGATAGTATAAGCAGCATAGTTACCTTGAGTGACACAATTAGTACCATTATTCTTGAATGTCATGCCCCAACAATGTTTTCTCTCTCTATATTTTTTTTTCAAATGTTTTTCAGCTAAAATGTTCAAACTTTCAATGGGCAATATCAAAAACTCTCTTTCTTTCCCTCACTGGGAACACCTCCAAGCCATATCCTAAATTTTTTCTAGAGATGGTCTTTTAAGTTCCTTTGTGGCAGTGTTTCTCAACCTGGTTAACACGTTACTGTAACCTGGAGAGATATCAAAAAGCACTGATGTCTGGACCCCATCCCAAACCTATTAAATTAGAATCTCTTGGGGTAGAACACAGATACTGACATATTGTAAAAGCTCCCCTGATGATACAGATCCATAATTTTTAAACACTGCCAATCTCAAAGTCCACAATCTGTAGGTGATGACCATTTCTTTTCAAAACCTATAATGACTTATTCTGGGGTTTTATTTACTCTCATCAGTGGGCAGCCAAACTACCACAAAGTGGCATAGGTATAGATGTAGAAGAAAGTACCAAATTACACAGGTTCAGTTTCAGCTCTAATGTGCGAAGTGCTTGATCTCATCACTCCTGTTCTTAGAACCAGATAAAGGTACACAAACTAAGAATCAATGGTTTTTCTTGGACACTAAGGTTGCAGGGCACACAATTGCCATAAAACCTGGAAAGACAAGTGCATCCAGAGAGATAGAGCAAGGTGGGTCTGATTACCTGAAGCAGAAACTACAGGATCAATATACTGGTAGAAATGGCGATTTTGGTGAGTTGCTGGAGGCAGAGTATGGAATAGAGAGTGAGAAACTTCTGAGGGGAACATTCTTAGGAATTCCCTAGACTTTCATAAACTTCCCCTCTAGGAGCCTGACCAGGTTCTCAATTTTAGGGTTCAGGAAAATCCTCTGGAGGGCTTCCCTGGTGGCACAGTCGTTAAGAATCCACCTGCTAATGCAGGGAACATGGGTTCGATCCCTGGTCTGGGAAGACGCCACATGCTGTGGAGCAACTAAGCCCGTGTGCCACAACTACTGAGCCCATGTGCTGCAACTACTGAAGCCTGCATGCCTAGAGCCCATGCTCCGCAACAAGAGAAGCCACTGCAATGAGAAGCCCGCACACTGCAATGAAGAGCAGCCCCCGCTCACCGCAACTAGAGAGAGCCCACTGCTGGCTCTGGCGGGGGAGGAGGAGAGTAACTATTATGAAGTGTGGCCAAAACATTTTCCATAAGACAAGCCTAGTCTCCAGGTGAAAGGACTTTGCCAGAGCTCAATTCTGGAAACAAACTCTGGGCTGGGAGAGAGGATTTCTCCCCGTTCCAGCACTCTCCAGCCTTCCTGTTTCACCTAAGGGGTGAGAAAGCATTGTCAACAAGAGACATGGCTTGAAGGAAATAGATTGTGTGTGTTGCAGTCAGCGAAAGAGTAGGGGACAGGAAAAAAGCTATACCACTGAAGGAGAAAAAGAAACACTTGCGAAAACGAGACCCCGAATTGAGGATAATTGGAACTACTGTGGGGACGTTTGGGTGTGCTAAATAGCACTTTGCCAGGCAGCCACATGAAAGATTAGTGAGGCCTGTTTTACAAGTCAATAGGATAATTCAGTAAAGAGAATTATGATAAATCAGTGGACAAATATACATCTATTTTGGATACAGTGACCCCAGCCAGTGGTTAGCTTGACTTTAAGGATTTAATTCTAGCCTGTCCAGCTCTCCATAGCTCACCAATAAGATAACTCAATCCATCAACGGGAAGGAATAGAGGGTATAAAAACACCTAGATTGCTCACTCTAATATTATACATTACTGAGCCTGAAGCAAAGTCCCCTCATTGAAAAATGAAGACAGATGCCAACAATATTGGTGACTTCTAATATGTTGTGCCCACATGCCATACTTGGAATCGTCATCCTTCTGTTTTTCATTTGTACAATCAGTAATTTGTTTTGGTAAATTTCTCTGTAAAGTGATCTGTAAAATATATGAGGAGTGGAGAACCACTGATATATTGATCTCAGTGTGAACTAAACATAGGCTTTTGTATGGTAGGTTGATGTTTTCCTGGCCATATATGTGTGGGACCTTAATGTTCATGGGAGTATCATGGTTTATGATGAACTAAAGACAAAACACTAGAGGATTCCCATCCCCAATATATGAAAGATATTAATACTCAGTTTTAATTGATCCTACAAGACCAACAGGTCTACCTCCTTCTTACAATATACATTCCCCATTAACTCCCCTTCCCATAGCCCTGTCAGAATTGGCCACTGCCTGAGAATGTTGATGAGAGATAAGAATGCTTGTTATAATATAGAATATTCATTTACAGGTCTTAATCTTTATTTCTTTACAACCTTTTCAAAGACTCCTCTAGTATGGAAAGTGTCTTCATGATTGTATAGCTGGGCCCCTGCCAGAACCCAATCACATGGCCCCAACTGCAAGATGGCTGAGAACTGTGGAAGTGTTCATGAATATTCAATGATTGTTAATCGTCTGCCACTGACTTCCAGGAGCAGAGTCCTAATATGACTAGGTTCTTCCTAGTTGGATTCTCTCAGGGAAACTAAATTTGGGATATTCTGCTTTGCTCTCACTTTGCTAAAGCCCAGCAGATATAACCAACTCAATGCACAATTATTAAATTTTTAATCACTTTTAAATTATCTTATGATTTTAACTATGCAATTCCACAAAGTATTCTCAGGGCTTTAATTGTCATGTATATGTAGCATTGCAAAGATCAACAAATCCATATTTCTAGTCCATCCACTTCTGAGCTTGAAACCCCCATAGTTCCCCTATTGGATATTTCCACCACAAGGCCTGAAATATGTTTCAAACTCAGCATGTCCAACAATAATTAAATCCTTCTCTTGGCCTCAGACCTATACCTTTCCTTTTGTTTTTCATCTTATTAAAATGGTATTGACAGTTTCCTAGTAGTTCAAGCCACAGACCTGAACATTATTGTTATTTCTTCAATTTTTTTCTCTGCCTTTCCCCATTAAATTTGCCAGCAAGACTGGCTGATTTTATCTTATGCTATCTTATTTCCAACTCTATTTCTCCATCCCCCTGTCTCAGATCAATAGTGTCTCTTTCCTTGGCTGAATGATCTCCAATCCATTCCTCACTCTACAGTCAGAGTGACCTTAATAAAAGACAAATCTTATATCAGTTTCTTACTTAATGGAGTCAAAGACTCAAAGACTCTCATTACCCTTAAATGTGTTTCAAAACACTTAACATTTACAGAGAGCTGCAAGGTCTGTTCCATGTCTAACTCCCTGGCCTTATGTCTCATTTATTTCAGTCATTACTGACCTTCTTCCCTTCTCTCTTTCCTCTTTGATTTGCTATTCATACATACTGGTTCTGTACTTGAATGATTCTGCATCCTCCTCCCCATACACTCTCAACCCTTGTCAGGTTAATCCCTAACTTTCCTTCAAGTCTCACCTTAACTCTTTTCCTCAGAAAGCTTTATTTCATTCTTATATACAAGTTAGGTATTTTACCTATGTAGTACTGCAATTCTTCTATTATAGATCTAATGCATATCTAATTATAATTATCTACTCAAATGAATAAGTCTGTTTACCTTGCTCACTCTGCTTGACATTGAACATGATTTAATTTTAATCTACATTTTACTTAGATTTAATATTTTAAATTTGATTTAGTTTTATTATTTCATTAAAAAATTTTTTTTTACATCTTTATTGGAGTATAATTGCTTTACAATGGTGTGTTAGTTTCTGCTTTATAACAAAGTGAATCAGTTATACATATACATATGTTCCCATATCTCCTCCCTCTTACGTCTCCCCCCCCCCCTCCCTATCCCACCCCTCTAGGTGGTCACAAAGCACCAAGCTGATCGCCCTGTGCTATGCAGCTGCTTCCCACTAGCTATCTATTTTACGTTTGGTAGTATATATATGTCCATGCCACTCACTTTATCACAGCTTACCATTTTTGATGGAAATTTTTGATACTGTACATTTTCTAAACTGAAATCCCATACCGTAATATTCTCATGTGTTGAACAGCTGTATTATGTTGAACAGTTCCTGAGTATATACTATTGAACAACTGCTTTTACCTATATAGTTCTGCAGTAATTAGTAACAAACATCATTGAAAAAAACTTTACAAGTACTCATTAACTGTTCCAAAACTCCTGCTCTAATTATTAGCATTTAAAAATTGCTGTGTCAGGACAAATAAAAATTAATGTATATCATATGATCAATAACCCTGAAAAATAAACTTTACCTTATCAGTGTTTGTATAAAACTGAGAAAGCAAAACATTATATAAGCCCTATCTTTAAAACTGCCTCTCTGAATATGTAACAATGGGGAAATTGTGCCTACTGTATTTCCTAGAATATAAATGAAAATGTTTTTATAATAAATATGTGGTTTATGCTTTACCTAGTTAATCACTGTAAATTTCATGAATATTTATGACACTATACATAGGTCCATCCCAATAGTTATTTTGATAAAGTTTTAAAAAATATTTTAACATGAAAAAATGCCAGATATATCTTCTGAAATTTATAATGTTCATGGTGCTGTTTAGCTTGCAAATGAGATTCTATTTCTTAATATACAATTATTCAAAATTGAGAGATGGCCTTAGCTAAACGTTCACCTGAAAGAAATTAAAATCAAATGAATCTCATGCATAAAAAATCTCACACATGTAGAAAGTTTTCAGTCTTTATAGTTTCACATTTACAGAGTTTTTTCTCAGGTATTACTTTATAAAGTAATTCCTGCAGAGTTTACTAAAATATTGTTTAAAAGAAACAGTTATCAGACAACCACTGTGACATGAGTGGACTCTATAGCTAGGAGAATCAAAAGGAGGTGATCCAAGTGGAGGGATGGCATAAGCCCAGTGAAAATGTTATCTCCTGGACAGATTGATGCCTTCTCTAACTGGGCTTTTGGTCCATAGTGTGGACACCTGGGCGCCAATAAAAGTTTCACTCAGTATCAGTAAAATTTACTCTAAGGAAATGGAAGCTCAGCATTTTACAGTAGACATATTCAACTTGATTCTGAAAAACCATTATTTTGTCAATTGATAAGAGAGTTCTAATAAGTTAGAACACTTGAAAAGACATAAGTGAAAGAAAATGGGAAGAGTTAGGAGATAAAATTAGTATTTCTAGAGGAAGAATGATAGAGCTAGGTATTTGCCTTGTGACTTTATAAAATGTTAACTGTAGACTTAAAAGTGGGAGTAAAACAGGCATACTAGGGCTTCCCTGGTGGTGCAGTGGCTGAGAGTCCGCCTGCCGATGCAGGGAACACGGGTTCGTGCCCCGGTCCGGGAAGATCTCACATGCCGCGGAGCCGCTAGGCCCGTGAGCCATGGCCGCTGAGCCTGCGCATCCGAAGCCTGTGCTCCGCAACGGGAGAGGCCATAACAGTGAGAGGCCCGCGTACTGCAAAAAAAAACAACAACAAAAAAACAGGCATGCTAATATGCTTAGTGCAGCCCGACTGGCAGGTGCTCCTTAATTTCCAGATAAGACAGGTTCAATCTTGCCATAAATCCTCTGTGAAACTAAGTGCTTTCTCATTATCTGTCAAGAACTTTCTTTTGATTGCTATTTTCTATTTACACCTGGCTGTGATTTTTAACTTTTGATGAATTCTCATACTCCATCTATTTGCAGTGGTCTAATGCTGATCCAGTTTCGAAGCATGAAATCTCTTTGTTTCCTCTACCCTATGCCACAAATAATACTACAGAAAATAAATTGTTGGCTGGAGATTTAAGTATAACTAACTATAGGAGATGCTATATGACAGCACGCTATGGCAGATAGTTTTCAGAGGGCCCCCAAATTTCCAACTCTTTAAGTCTTCAGCCTCATCCATCGACCCAGTTACCAGCCTCCGACCCTATTGTTCTGCCTTCTCTCCTCTTCCCACGTATCACTGCCTTTTCTAATTTTTGATCTATTACATCCCTAGATGCCTGTTCACTTTTTAGTAGACAACTTAGCTAAACATTTTACTATCTCCTCACAGCTCAGGTTCATGAACCCTCAGCTTGTATTGATGAGACAAAAAATATTTCCCTAAACAAAAGGAGTTACTTAACAAAATTAAACTTTTATGTGAGTTTTTACTCCAAGTAAACTAACTCTCTCCCTAGTAGGCACCCTTCTTAACTCAGCTTTTTAACCATAGTAAATTAATTACAAGAAATTCATCTCAACTCTGTTTATTTCTGTTCCGCAAGTATATATCCCAATGCAGGGCACACAGGTGATGCTTTAAAAATGTTAGGAAGATGGATGGAAGAATGACTGATTAATTGGTTAATAAGAAAGGCATTAATAGGGCTTCCCTGGTGGCGCAGTGGTTGAGAGTCCGCCTGCCGATGCGGGGGACACGGGTTCGTGCCCCGGTACGGGAGGATCCCACATGCCGCAGAGCAGCTCGGCCCATGAGCCATGGCCGCTGAGCCTGGGCGTCCAGAGCCTGTGCTCTGCAACGGGAGAGGCCACAACAGTGAGAGGCCCGCGCACCGCCCAAAAAAAAAAAAAAAGAAAGAAAGGCATTAATAAATACCCTTTGGGGATATCAGAGTCATTCATCAGAGATTACAGTACATACTAGTTGCAGCCCTTCCAGGAATCAGAGAAAATGAGAATAGCTATTTTGCTAATAATGCTACATATGTAGATGCAGCATAGACTGTATCTTTGTAATGAAAACTTTTGTTAATAGGAACAGTAATTTCACTGAGTACAGAAATCCAGCTCAGTTTTTACGTTGATTATATAATACTTTAAGTAGAGTGCCTATATTAACATATAGATACTAATATAAAAGAAATGTGGGACTTTATTTTGGAAGTTTAGGTAATCCTAACTTGTTCAAGATAATAATAACTTAGGAGAAAAACACATTAAAGTAGCTATGTAGCCTTGGAGGAAGCTTTGACTTGTAGAAGTTTTATGAAGTTTTGCCTTCTTCATATCAAGAATACAAATGACAAGGCCCATTTCAGAAGGACATTCTCAAAGGAATTATAATGTATTGTTGATTTATAAAACATTATGGCATAATGCATACTTTTGAGCTCAAAATATTATAGATTCTAAACGATACTGTACTGCACTCCCCCTAAAATGCCACTTGACTGATTATTTTTCTTAAATATATTTCTTTATCAAAACCCTTTTTATTGTTACATTTGTGGACAAAGTCATCACTGCAACCTTTAACAATTACTCCCTAAGACACAGATTTAGGGACAACAACATTTGAATAAAAGTATTTTTAACATTATAGTCAGTGTATTCTGAGCAGAAAGGTCACACTCTAAAAGACACACATGCAACCATTGGTTATGACGTGTTATTTATTAGCACTAATATCGCATAAACATCAGAAAGTCAATGAGTACGGAAGATTTTCATTAATAATGTGCGAATATTACTTCATAATGGAGAAAAGAGTTGCAATAATTAAATACCAGAGAATATGATTTTTTAAGATATTGAATAATGTAATAGCAGCAGAGGGAAATTTACCCAGAGAGAAATTTAACACAATATTCCGTCTTTCATGATACTGACTGTTTTCAGAAAATGATTCTAACTTAAAACCAAACTGTCGAGGGAAGCCAAAGGCTTACACTATTTGGTTTATTGTTCTAAGAGTATCTTTACACCAAGAAGGTAAAACAGGAAACACTTTATTATTTTCACTAAGTCCTCCAATCTGTATCCACTGGAAATAAAATTTGATCCCTCTACTGCCTGGCACAACTCATTTTCTTGACTAAAGTAAGTCTAGCTTTACTAATCAAAACTAATGCTTAATATCAATAAATGTAGAATAACATGGATTGATTTTGCCATTCAAATGTAGTTCCAAAGATTAAATGTTAAAATCCATATTAAAATGGTCATTGCTTTAGTTTACTAAATGTTTTTGCTTATTCTGTATTTTCAGTCATGTGAACTTTAGTTCACTCTCACACTTGTTACCTAACAATTATAGTCTACAGTTTATATTATCTTTCTATTTTTAGAGACAAAACTCCCTTGAAAATGAGAGTTGTGTGATATTCATAAAGCTACATACTGACTGACCTCAAATGCAATTCAGCCCATTTGAGAAAAAAAAAGGAAAACGAGTCTCCTTCAGTGTCTTATACCTAAAAGTTCATATTTCAAATTTTAAGTAAATACTGCATTATTTTTATTACCACCACATAGTTTCTTATCTTCATACCCCTACTTTACAAAAAGTGAGTCCTATTTTAGCATCTTCTTTTTTTAATAAATGTGTTTAGGTAAGTGGCAATAATACATATTTAATAAAGGTTATCCGAATTCCCACTAAAATTTTTAAAAGGGGGGACCATATTGTTTTTGCTAGAAATACAATGAGGTTAACAGCTAGAAACTGAAATTATCCTTCATTTCACTTGAATTAATTCAGTTATTTCCACTTAAACTACCATAACTGTTTAAGCTTTTGAGCACAGCACCTGCTGGTGATAGAAAAACTGAACCTGTCACATTCTGTTGAAAAATCTTGTTGAAACATGTATATTAAAATAAAATTAAACTGGGTCAAATACTTTGTTTCTAGTTGTCCCATTTAGCTCATTTAATGACTTAAAAATTTTTTTAAAAACCAAGACATGTCAGTATGCAATGACTATTTAGATAAACAAATAAAGCAAATAAAGTCTGTTACATCTGACTGTGAAGTCATATTTCTGTGTTTGACCAGCAGTAAGTATCAATTTAGAACTATGTACCAATGATGGCCTTTAGGAGGAAGAAATTTTCAGAAACTCAAAAGAACTACTGAAACTACAGTGGTCTCTATCTGGCTTTTAACAGTTGCTTTTCAACTGCAAGGCATTTAGCTAATTAGTTACATGATACCAAGAATAAAATCTGAAATCAAAGAATTTTACTCTCAGAAGCTAGCCTTTATACATTTCCCAGTAATGAATATTTCAATCATTTCTGATAGAAATGTTGCTTGTTGAACTGCCTCAACTAAATTTTGTTGTTTGCTTTATTTAAGTTTTAATTTCATAAAATATTCTAACCTAATAGTTTAAGTTTCTATATTTTTAATGTATAGAATATTGTACTAAACATTTTGTACTTACTTTTTTATAAAATACATATGACCATTTGTATATTCCTATGGCAGTAGGTACACTTTGAATGTTCATGTGATAGTGGCTCAATATTACAGGGAATACATGCCACACACTTTGAAAACCTATTTCTTAAGGTAATCATTCCCTTCTCTGGATGCCTGTAGTGATTATGGACTTCAGTATTATTTTAATTCTTTGTCTCTGATTCTATTTAACTATTCAAGTTTATAAATTACCTGTCCTACCCCCCCGAAAATAAATAAAACATTTAAGTAATTGAAGAACCATTTACTCCTATATATATTTTATGCAAAATATTCTCTCATTAAGATACCTCACTAAGTATATTGCACAAAGTATGTAATCCTTAAATATTTATGCATATGTTTATGTTCGTATTTGAAAACCAAACCCCAATGGTGGTAGTGAATGGCATTTTGCATATTTACTTGAAAAACTCCATTATGTGATAACTATCTTTTCCCATGCTAGAATGAATAGGTTTCTTCTTCTTTATAAATGACAGGTTAAGTTGCCACACTCTTAAGTTCATATTTTACTGATCTTTTTCCCTAAAAATATCATCATCCTCATAACTGTTGCCACAAGTATTCAGTTAAGTAAAACAAAGCTGTGTAACTATGGAGGAAATGCAACTATGGAGGAATTCAGGATCAACAATATGGTTGATTCAAACAATGCTGGAAATTTGTATTTAGAAGAGAATTGCATTCATTCCTATAAGCCCAAGCTTAGAACTGCTTCTATTGGCATAGAATTTTATTTATTAGACTGTATGTTTCTTTTATTAAGGAATGGGGGTCAATTCTATATTACCAATAGGTCTACTTTTAACACTCCAAGGGAAAGAATCTTGGATTTTGAACCTTGGATCTTTACTATATTAGTCCACAAAACCATTAAATATTCATTTTACAGGGATGATGCCATCTGCTCTGGAATAAAAATATCAGAAAAAAAAGCAAAATAATAGAGATAATAAAAACATCCAGTGACTGCCAGAGGTTTGTGTTTGGTGTGTGTGGTGGTGGGATGGCAAGGAATGAATAGCAGAGCACAGAGGATTTTTAGAGCAGTGAAAATACTCAGTATGATACCATCATAATTGACACGAATCATTATTCATTTGTCCAAACCCACTGACTACACACCACCAAGAGTAAACCCTAGTATAAACTATGGACTTTGGGTAATTACGATGTGTCCATGTAGGTTCATCAACTATAACAAATGTACTACTCTGGCGAGGGACTTCGATAATGTGGGAAGCTAGGCATCTGTGAGGCAGGAGGTATGTAGGTGTAAGGAAACAAAATTTGCCACCCCCAAATGTCTCACTGGTAGGAGGATTATTTCAGGTTGATTTTTATTAAGAAACAGAAGGCTCAAGAATTCTTTCTTGTTATCCCGCTCTTAGCTTCTTAAAGAATTTAGATAAAGGGCTATCACCAGAGATATCTGCAAAGAATATGGGCTAGATGTGGTGGGAGAGACTAGGCAGTGCCTAGAGATCAGAGTTCACTCTGTGTCTGATTGTCTCTGAAAGGCCCAGCAGACAGTTGTTTACCAAACATTTGCTCTTCCATCTCCATGTGAATTTTTTCCTCCCCTTTGAAGTCCCAAACCATTACCCCCAACATCCTTTTTTTTTTTTTGCGGTACACGGACCTCTCACTGTTGTGGCCTCTCCCATTGCGCAGCACAGGCTCCGGACGCGCAGGCTCAGCGGCCATGGCTCACGGACCCAGCCGCTCCGCGGCATGTGGGATCTTCCCGGACCAGGGCACAAACCCGTGTTCCCTGCATCGGCAGGCGGACTCTCAGCCACTGCGCCACCAGGGAAGCCCCCAACATCCTTTTTTGTCTTTAGCTGAAGATGATGTTTAAGGTGAGGGCTTTGGCCATCTTAGTTACTCAGTTTTCCTGGGTCTCTCCCATGTATGTATGTTATTAAATTTTTGTTTGATTTTCTCCTGTTAATCTGTCTCATGTCAATGTAATTCTTAGACCAGCCAAAAAAACCTATATGGGTAAAAGAAAATTTCTTCCTCCCAGATATAGGAAATCCCTGTACTGTCTCCTAATATTGCTGTGAACCTTAAACTGCTCCCCGCCCCCCCAACAAAACAAGCCTTAATTATTTTTAAAAAAAGCAAAAAACAATATCAGACAAAAAAGAAACAATATAAGCTGAGGCTGGCATAGACTATCTTATCCAATCAACTAAATCTATGCTCCAGTTACTCTGATTTACATTGAGACATTAAATCATCATTTTACATTGAATAGAAAAAGAGAAACTCAGTTTATCTTCATGATTCTAAAATTATTTCATTAAATAATATTGAATCTTGTGTATATACCAGGCTCTTTTCTATTAAATGTACATGTACTTTTGAATTAATAAAGTGCTATCTTTAGTATTTATTATTGTGTTTAGCTACTTGTGTCTTTATGAGCACCATATTAGTCCCCATGCCTCAAATCAAAAGCCAGTTAACTTGCGTGTCTTTAAATGATTTCTTAACACAAGAACCCTCCTCTTTTCCCACCACTGGGCTTCTATGCTGTCAATAAAAGGCAGCAGGATCTAAGACTGAAAATTCTGTGTAGAAGCCTATGACCTGCTCCCTGGAGAGGGAATAGCTTCTTAAATTTTGCAGTATCTGTGTTCTAATTTGTAACAGCTCATTCATAGCAAATTTGTAATTATTTACTTAAACTTCAAATAATTTAAAGTTTTTATCTACTTTAATTCCCGTTAACCCATGGAGGATGAAGTAAGAGGGGAACTAATTACGTAGTTTACACAAACAAAAATGCTGAATTTTAATTTCCTTTAGTGTTCCAAGAAAGTGTATTTAAATCACATACTTAAGACAAGTGAAAATATTCCATCAAATATCTCTACAGATCGATATTATTCATCTTGTAAAATTGTTCCATTGTCTTCCTTCTCAAAATATTTTTAAAAAGCACAAATAGCCAAACAAAAACCTCTTGGACATAAGCCCTTCTTTAATTCTGCTATTTCTCATTCCTTCCCCTTATAATTTTACCTCCTTGAGAGAAGTGTTCATATTTAAGACATTCACTGTCTCTATTCTCAATGAACTGAAATCTATTTACCTTTGTTATTAAAAAAATAATAAAATATTTTTTTGGTCAAGAACACTATGATATCCTAGTTGTGGAATGAAGTAAATGACTTTCAGTACTTTCTGATCTGATGTTTCTAGAGCTGTGTACATGATGCTTCTTTTTTTTTTTTTTTTTTTTTTTTAAGGAGTTTATTCCTAGAGTTCAATTTTTTTGGCCAATATTTTTAGATTAAAAAAATTTCAAA
>NW_006794958.1:2830017-2859260 GCF_000442215.2 Lipotes vexillifer | reverse complement strand
TGCGGTAAGCGGGCCTCTCACTGCTGTGGCCTCTCCCGCTGCGGAGCACAGGCTCCGGACGCGCAGGCCCAGCGGCCATGGCCCACGGGCCCAGCCACTCCACGGCATGCAGGATCCTCCCGGACCGGGGCGCAAACCCGCGTTCCCTGCATCGGTAGGCGGACTCTCAACCACTGCACCACCAGGGAAGCCCCATGATGCTTCTTTTTGAAACATTTTCTTTCCTTCTCTGGCACCAATCTTTTTAACCCACTGGCTCTCCTGCCACCCCCACCCACCCTGCTCTGTTTTTGTTTTTGTTTTTTTCCCTGCAGTGGTAAATGCTTGTGAACAGAGATGAATTTTGTTGCAAATATGTATATAAAGTTCATAGGTTTCTCTATCCTCTTAAAAGCGATTAACTTCAGGATTCTGTTCATGGTACTGCTGTAGCAGAAGCTAGTTGAGGCACCCCCATTATGTTAGCCCTTATTCAGCCCTTATTCTTTCCACCCATGCAACTGGTCTCCTACCGATTTTCTTTCTTTTCTCCCTCTCTTTCTTGCTTAATTTCCCTGTGAAAATGATTGCCCTCTAGCTAAGTTTGTACTATGCACCTGATGTTTACTTCTCCAAGACAACACTCCCTAACTCTCCTTTCCTTTGTGAGCATTCTTCATTCCTAAAAGAAGGTCACAGAATGACAACCTTGAGGACCATCAGAACCTATTCGGGAAACACCTGATGCCAGGCCTAATGATCTCAATGTCTCCAGAAGGAAAGAAGAATGCAAGACTACATCAGCCCTGATCCTTATCTACAGCCCTATTGTCCACCCTGAAACTATAAGACCCTTTGCAGCTTCCCAGGAAAGGGGGCACAGTCTTGAGAGCATTAGCCCCCTGTTCCCCTCTTTGCCTGGCAAAGTAATAAAGCTACTCCTTTCTACTCCTCCAGAGCTCTGTCTCCAAGTTTCTATTTGGCACTGGTGAACAGAGGCTGAGTTTTTTGGCAGCAGTACCAGTTCTCTTCTACGTTTTAAAAAATTCTCTTTTTCTCTCTTCTCAAGCTGTGTTCTTTACTCTTGTCCTCTTCTCTCCTATTCCTTCCCTTTGTGTGCCTTTCTTCCATTTTCACTCATATACATCCTAAGAAATCTCACTCACTTCAGTGACTTCAACTACTAACTATATTTTGAGTATTCCTAGACCATTGTTATTGAAATCTGAATTATATCTTGACCTCTATATCACCTGCTATGTATCTTGAAATTATCAGATCAAAGGCAGATTTCAACACCCTCCATCTGTATTCGACATTTTCTGTTTCAGAGTGTGAAATCAACATCATCCAAGTGACCAAAGTTAGAGGATGAGGAATCACCTGCATTTCCCTCTCCCTAACTCCTGCATCCTTATGGCCTTACAAGGCATGCCTCAATTATAACCCCCAATTCTCTCATTTCTTCATCACTGTAGGATCCTTCTTCTTTGATGCAGAAACATCAAATGAATGAATGATGAACTTAGTCCATGGAGTTCAGAGAGCCTGATGTGCAACAGAGTAATCCAAAGTAATCCATTTGTTCGATTTAGCTATGTATGGAGTGTGAGTACTCAGGGAAAAGGCATTTCTTAAAGTGTTATACAAATGAAAAGCTAGGACATTAAATAATATTGTAACCAAACACAAAGATAATATAAATAAGTGGAGATTAAAAATGGGACCAAACAAAAACTGGTCAAAAGACCATGAATATAAAGAAACAAAGAGTAATAGAATGGACAAGAGTTAATGGATCTAAAGAGGAAATCATGTAAGTAAGTCCCCTACATACAAACCTTCAAGTTGCAAACTTTCAAAGATGTGAGCATGCATTCACATGTTCAATCACATCAGTTAGTTCACATATGTGATGTGCATTGTCAAGTGCATGCATCCTCTACAAGTGGTTGTGCTTTTGTGTACTTTACTGTACAGAACTGTATAGAGTACAGTAGTACAGTAATATTTACTTCAAGCCCAGGATGTCTGGAAGCAAGCGTAAAAGCTGTGGTGATGTAGCTGGTTCTGCTAAGAAGCACCAAGCAATAACGATGGAAACAAAAGTGAAAATAATTGAGAGAGTGGAGAGAGATGAAAAGATAGTAGACATCGCTCGTTCTTACAACAGGAATCATTCAACCACTGGCACACTTCTAAAGAAAGAGGACAAGATCATGGAACATGTGAAGTCTGCTGTGCCAAGGATGTCGACAATAATACTGAAGAAGGGTGGAAAAGTGATGGAGGAGATGGAGAAACTTCTCAGTGTGTGGATGCAGGATCAGCCTCAGCATCGAGTCCCACTCAGCTTAATGCTGATTCAAGAGAAAGCTAAAAGCCTTTAGGAAGACCTGAAGAAGAAACACGGCAAAGAATCAGAGGGCACACCTTTTAATGCCAGCCATGGCTGGTTTCACTGATTAAAGGCTAGAGCCAAACTTCACAGTAAGTGGTGAGGCAGCAAGTGCAGATACGGTATCTGCCTGAGAATTTCCTGAACCGCTTTGAGAAATTATTGATGAAGGCATGTATTTACCCAAGCAGGTTTTTAATGTGGATGAGACACAACTGTACTGGAAGAGGTTGCGAGACCGAAGTTACATCAGTAAGGAGGAAAAGCTGATGCCAGGCTATAAAGCAGCAAAGGACAGCCTAACTCTGTTGTTTAGTGGCAATGCTTCTGGTGATATGAAGCTGAAGCCTCTCTTCGTTTATCATTCAGAGAACCCAAGAGCCCATAAAAACATAGCCAAGGGCTCTCTTCCTATTGTGTGGAAGAGTAACCCCAAAGCCTGGGTTACACAGGCCACTTTCCAGGACTGGTTTTTCCACCACTTTATCCTGGAGGTAGAGAAATATTGCTTGGAGAAGGATGTCCAGTTCAACATGCTTTTGCTGCTCAACAATGTTCTAGGTCACCCCCCATTCATGGACCACTTTCATCCCAACATCAAAGTAGTGCATTTGCCCCCGAATACTGTACTGTGTTGCTCATCCAACCTATGGACCACAGAGTTACAGCAACTTTCAAGAAACACTATTTATGTCACACTTTTTGTAAAGACAGTAAAGGTGAGTGATGAATCAGGAATAACCTTGCAACAATTTTGGAAGGACTATAACATCTACAAGGCCATAAAAAACATTGACTTTGCTTGGTGTGAGGTTAGGGTCGTTACCACAAATGGGCTTTGTTCAAGATTTATGTGGATCTGAGAAGGTGGATGAGGAGTCCAAAGAGGTCTTCAGCAACTTAGTGACACTCAGAAAAAAGCTGGACATAGATCTGCAAGAGGACGACTTCACTGAACTCCTTGTTATGCAACATGAGTTTACTAATGAAGACTGGATGGAATTGGAGGCCCAGAGAAAGGATGAAGAGAGACAAGAGGAAGAAGTAACTGAAGAACTGAAGAGATTCACAGCACAAGAAATGGCAAGGGGATTTTCTTCATTTGAGGAGGCACTGTTAGGTTTTGAGGCACAGGACCCAAATGTAGAATGGTACACAAAGGTTGCAGCAGCCATTCAGAATGCAATCCAGTGCTACCATGTCATCTATGATGAGAAAAAAAAGAGCTACTACCCAGGCATCACTGGATTGTTTCTTCAAGAGGGTAGATAGAATTGAATCCAGCAAGGAATCAGAAACTGTGCCATCAACATCAGGCGTGAGTGAAATTGCAGCTTGCCCTCTGTCTCCTATTGCTGATGATCCTTCAGCTCTACCATCTCCCACCTCCTCTCCCTCCTCCAGTCAGTAACTCTTCTTGCCTGTTCACTCAAAGCCAGCCCCTGTATGCCAGATGATGTACTGTACTACTGTACTTTTCAAGGTACTGTACTGTAAGATTAAAAATGTTTTATTTTTTATATTTGTTTGTTTTTATGTATTATTTGTGTGAAAAGTATTATAAACCTATTACAGTACAGTACTATATAGCCAATTGTGTTAGTTGGGTACATAGGCCTAACTTTGTTGGACTTACGAACAAATTGGATTTATGAATGTGCTCTTGAAACAGAACTCATTTGTATGTAGGGGACTTACTGTAAAGCAATCTTTTTAATGAACGAAATAAAACTTTGCATACTGGAAATTATTTTAAAGTTATCAGATTAAAATGGGCATCTATAAATAGAAAGTATATTAATCTATATCTATTTAACTTCCTCCTGGATTTTTGTAACATGTTTCTAAGTGGTATCCTTTCCCTGCTGTGTTTCATTTTTGTTTTTTTAATTGGAGTATAATTGCTTTACAATGTTGTCTTAGTTTGTGCTGTACAGTGAAGTGAATCAGCTATGTGTATACCTATATCCCCTCTCTCTTGGACCTCCCTCCTATCCCAACCCCATCCCACCCATCTAGGTCATCACAGAGCACTGAGCTGAGCTTCCTGTGCTTTATAGTTTGTTCCCACTAGCTATCTATTTTATGCATGGTAGTGTATATATGTCCAACCTAATCTCCGAATTTGTCCCACCCTCCCCTTCCCCCACGGTGTCCACATGTCCATTCTCTATGTCTACATCTCTATTCCTGCCCTGCAAATAGGTTCTTCTTTTCCATCTTTCTAGATTCCACATATATGTTAATATATGATATTTGCTTTCCTTTTTCTGGCTTACTTCACTCTGTATGAGAGTCTGGGTTCATCCACATCTCTACAAAGGACCCACTTTCATTCCTTTTTATGGCTGAGTAATATTCCATTGTATATATGTACCACATCTTTATTCATTTATCTGTCATTGAACATTTAGGTTGTTTCCATATCCTGGCTATTGTAAATAGTGCTGCATTGAACATTGGGGTACATATGTACTTTTGAATTATGATTTTCTCAGGGTATATGCCTAGCAGTGGGATTGCTGGGTCATATGGTAGTTCTATCATTTAGTTTTTTAAGGAATCTCCATACTGTTCTGCACAGTGGCTGTATCAATTTACATTCCCACCAACAGTGCAAGAGGGTTCCCTTTTCCCCACACTCTCTCCAGCATTTATTGTTTGTAGATTTTTTGATGATGGCCATTTTGACTGGTGTGAAATGATACCTCATTGTAGTTTTGATTTGCATTTCTCTAATAATTAATGATGTTGAGCAGATTTTCATGTGCCTCTTGACCATCTGTATGTCTTCTTTGGTGAAATGTCTATTTAGGTCTTCTGCCCATTTTTTAATTGGGTTGTTTTTTTTGATGTTGAGTTCCATGAGCAGTTTGTATATTTTGGAGAACATACCTAAGGATGCAAAAGACCTATACTCAGAAAACTATAAAACACTGATGAAAGAATCAAAGACGACATAAACAGATGGATAAATATACCATGTTCTTGGATTAGAAGAATCAATATTGTGAAAATGACTATACCACCCAAAGCAATCTACAGATTCAATGCAATCCTTATCAAATTACTGATGGCATTCTTCACAGAATTAGAACAAAAAATTTTACAATTTGTATGGAAACACAAAAGACCATGAATAACCAAAGCAATCTTGAGAAAGAAACATGGAGCAGGAGGAATAAGGCTCCCCAACTTCAAACTATACTACAAAGCTACAGTAATCAAGACAGTATGGTACTGGCACAAAAATAGAAATATAGTTCAATGGGACAGGATAGAAAGCCCAGAGATAAACCCACACACATATGGTCCCCTAATTTATGAAAAAGGAGGCAAAAACATACAATGGAGAAAAGACAGCCTTTTCAATAAGTGGTTCTGGGAAAACTGGACAGCTACATGTAAAAGAATGAAATTAGAACACTCCCTAACCCCATACACAAAAATTAACTCAAAATGGATTAAAGACCGAAATGTAAGACCATATACTATAAAGCTCTTAGAGGAAAACATAGGAAAAACACTCTTTGACATAAACCACAGCAAGATCTTTTTTGACCCACCTCTTAGAATAATGAAAATAAAAACAAAAATAAACAAATGGGGCCTAATTAAACTTAAAAGCTTTTGTACAGCAAAGGAAATCATAATATGAAAAGACAACCCGCAGAATGGGAGAAAATACTTGCAGATGAACCTACTGTCTTTCATATTGCTTCAGGAGTAATAGATGTAAAAGACAAATTTTTAATCCTGTCATTTTTATTTCAAAATCCATTAATATAGTGCTCTTTTTCACTCAGACTAAATACCAATATCTCTTTCATACCTTAGAGTGTCCTTCATGATGTGAAAACTATAGACCACTTTAATTAGTCTCTTGCCACATTTTCCACTTGGAACTCAACCCTAATTATATAAAAATAATTCACTTTCCCAAAATTCCATGCTCTTTCAAGTTACCTTCTTAGTATGTGTTTGATACTTCTGTCTAGAAAGTCTGCATGTACAATTCCTTCAAATCATAGCTTATATTTTTAAGGAAGAGTTTCCATTTCTTCCACCCAAAATATCCAACACTATTATTTTATTGAAATACTTATCTGACTACATCTCTTTTTCCCCCCCAGTATCAATTTTTTTTTCCAGATATCAAAAAGCACTTCTCCCTATAAAGGACCTAGAAAGGGGTAGGTACTTGGTAACTGTTTATTTTACTTCAACTATAAATAGAATTATAAGAAAGTTTTATGAGGCATAATAAAACACTGATAATATAAATAAAATAATTGAAATAACTTATAGCTTGCTTGTCTTGCTATTTGTACAGAGAGCAGTACATATAACCAGGGCTGTACATTTTGCCTTTTCACAAACTCTTGAATCTAGAAAGAACTAAAGTTTAGTTGTAAACTAAATTCCATAAATCAGTTAATAACATTATATAAAACACAAAATTAGCCTTATATAGTTTTAAGAATTTAAAAAATAACCATACTATATGCCTACAGAAATTGCTAAGGGAAAGAATAAATTTGAAAATGTTGAATCATTTTCAATTGAGTCACTTGTTATTACAAGTATTCAAAAGAAAATTCTTAATATTCTTCATGTTGTCATTATTATCTGGCTTCCAATTTACTAAGGAGTTGTCAGTTGTCACCCTATCACTGACTTAAAGGAAATCTTTTTTCTTTTTCTATTAGCATTTATGATGTTTATTTTTAGTGATTTTCAATCTTATAAGTATGTATGAACTGTTTTAAAATTATTTATTGGTGTTCATCAGTGAATTTTCAGTCACTGTCTTCTGAATAAGCCTGTCACATTCTCTTTATTATATCTGGATATATCTACGTATATCTGTCTATTATCTATCTATCCATCCATCCATCCATCCAGGCTAGTCATTCTCATTCTAAAACTTCTTATTCTAGTTTATGTTTCTTAACATTATACAGTTTTCCTTCAGGATCCACAGGGGACTGGTCCAGAACCCCATGGATAACAAAATTCACAGATGCTCTAGTCCCTTGTATAAAATGGTGTAGGACAGTCGGCCCTCCAGAGCCTCTGTTTTGACAGTGCTGAGCCCTTGGATAGGGATATGAAGGACAGACAGTAGTCACTATTTCTTTATATCTTTGAATGTATTATGGGTACTTTATATTTATTTTTCCCCCCTAATATAAGAGCAGGTTTTAATTTAACAATTAACATATTTCCTGAGATTTACTTTTGTACTTTTACAAATCTACTTGTATTTCCCTAATCACATTTTCATCCCCACTTTTATTTCTTCATACTTATTTTACACCCAAATCTGATGACCTGGCTGTCTGTTGAAACTGCTGACTCATCTCCTTATTTCTGCATTGCTTCCTTCTTTCCTCCCTTCCTCTCTTCCTCTCTCCTCCTCCCCTATTTCCTCCCTTTCCTTCCTTCCTCCCTCCCCCACTTCCTCCCTCCCTCCCTTCTTTCCTTTCTCTGTCTCTTCCTTTGGAGGACGGGATTAATATGTACTATATTATATATTTTATATATACACTACTATATATAATATAGATAACAAAAAAGGACCTACTGTATAACATAGGTAACTGTATTCAATATTTTGTAATAACCTATAAGGGAAAAGAA
Source organism: Lipotes vexillifer (assembly GCF_000442215.2). NCBI lineage: Eukaryota > Metazoa > Chordata > Mammalia > Artiodactyla > Lipotidae > Lipotes > Lipotes vexillifer. The sequence continues at coordinate 2,851,240 of NW_006794958.1, read as the reverse complement.
TCTGAAAAAGAATATATATATATAGGAATCATTGTGCTGTACACCTGAAACTAACATGATGTTGTAAATCAACTATATGTAATTTTAAAAATTAATTAATTTTAAAAGAGATGAGCTCCATAGTTTTAGATTCCACATGTAAGTGAGATCATATGGTATTCATTTCTCTCTGACTTATTTCACTTAGTATAATGCCCTCAAAGTCCATGCATGTGTTGCAAATGGCACAACTTCCTACTTTTTGATGGCTAAATAATACTTTATTATATATTTCTAATATATAATATATTTATTCTAATATATATCACATTTTCTTTAACCATTCATATATAAATGGACACTTAGGTTGTTTCCATGTCTTTGCTATTGTGAATGGTGCTGCAATGAACACGGGGGTACAGTTATCTGAGATAGTGATTTTGTTTCCTTTGGATATATATCCAGAAGTGAACTGTTGGATTATATGCTAGTTCTATTTTTAATTTTTGAGGAAACTCCATACTGATTTCCATAGTGGAAATTTACGAATTATACTCCCAGCAACAGTGCACCAGTGTTCACTTTTCTCCACATTCTCACCAACAATTGTTATCTTTTATCTTTTTGATGGTAGCCATTTTAATGGCATGAGGTGATATATCATTGTGGTTTTGATTTACATTTCTCTGAGGACTTACTGATGTTGAGTACATTTTGATGTACTTATTAACCTTTACATGTCTTCTCTGGAGAAATATCAAGTCCTCTATCCATTTTTTAATCAGATTTTTTTTTTTTATGCTCATGAGTCCTATGAGATCCTTATATATTTAGGACATTAACCCGTTATTAGATATATGGTTTACAAATATTTTCTCCCATTATGTAGATTGCCTTTTAATTTTTTTGATTGTGTATCTTGCTGTTCAGAAGCTTTTTAATTTGATGTACTCCTCTCTGGATTTTTGCTTTTGTTGCTTGTGCTTTGGTTTCATATCCAAAAAATCATTTCCAGAACTGATGTCAAAGAGCTTCTGCCCCTATGTTTTCTCCTAGGAGTTTATGGTTTCACGTGTTACAATTAAGTCTTTGTTTCAAGCTAATTTTTGTGAATGGTGTAAGATAGGGATCCAATTTGATTTTATTGCATGTGAACATCATTTATAGTATAATTTATAGATGTGACTATATTTCCCCATTGGCTCCTTGTCAAATATTAGTTTACCATATATGCATTGGTTTGTTTCTGGGCTCTCAATTCTGTTCCATTGGTCCATGTGTCTGTTTTTATGCCAGTACCATACTGTTTTGGTTACTATAGCCTTGTAATATAGTTTGTAATCAGGAAGTGTGCTGCCTCTATCTTTGTTTTTTCTCATGATTGCTTTGGCTATTCAGTCTTGTGTTTCTATACAAATTTTAGGGTTTTTTCCTATTTAGTGAATAATGCCATTGAAATTTTGATAGGGATTACATTAAATCTATAGGTGGCTTTGGGTAGTATGGGTATTTTAGCAATATTAACTCTCTGATCCATTAATATAGTATATCTTTCCATTTACTTGTATCTTCTTCAATTTCTTTCATCAACACCCTATAGTTTATGGTGTATAGATCTTTCACTTCCTTGGTTAAATTATGTTTTCTATCTCTTTGTTGAACTTCTTATTTTGTTCCTGTATTTTTTCCTCATTTTGTTAAATTTTTATCAGTGTTCTTGATGTCTGAGCATGTTTACAACAATTATTTTAAATTCTTTGTTGATCAATTCATGTATCTCCATTTCTTTGGAATCAGTTACTATTAGTTTACTGTGTTTCTTTGATGGAGTCATGGTTGATTCTTCCTGATCCCTGTAGCCTTACATAGGTATCTGCACATGTAAAGAAGCAGTCTCCTCTTCACCAACAGGTGGGACAGGCTATCACTCCAGGTCTACCTGTGTAGTGTGCCAAGTGCAGGACTGTATGGCAGCTCTGGGCCCTAGGGGAATGTAATGTCTCATTGGCTCAGGCCACTGAGACTCATCACACTGACAACTGCATGGACCTTGACAAGCACTGCAGGAGGTTCTTACTGGCTGCAAGGCTGTTGGGTTCCTCAGCAGTGCCCCCAGTTTCAGCAGCTAGGGACCAGGGCATGTAGCTGTGATGGCCAGAGTAGGTGATGTGCATACACTGTGCTGCGGGGACCAATTGTAGGTACTGGTGTTGTGGCAGGGGTCAGTTGCAAACACATATGTAGTGTGGGGGTCAGGGCCAGAAGCAAGTGCCTGGGCCAACTGTGAGCACACTGGCAGCTACTGAGAACTTGGCTGTTGGCGTGTACTACTGTGGCAGCAGGATGGCTGTCCAGCAGTAGAGGGCAGTAAAGAGACTCAGCCTAGTAGTGTGCAAGTACACAGCTAGATGGGTTAGTCCCAAGCACACTCCCAGCAGTGGGGGTCAGCCGTGGTGTTCTAGGCTAGTGTACTTCACTCACCCAGCCACAGAGGTCTAGGATAGATGTGGGTATGGATCCTCTATTCTTGCGGGGGCAGGACAGGGGCTGAGGAAATGGAGAGGAACTCAAGTGACTGGCATCTGCCATCATGAATACCTGTGGGGCAAAACCAGTGAAATCTGCAGGGGGTTAGTGGCAGCTGTGACGCCCATTGGTTCTTCAGTGGTGAAAGCAGATAGTCCTCTGAAGAGGACTGGGAATGATGGCTGCTCATGCTCCATAGCTGATATTGGTAGTCCCTGCTCTTCCTGCTTGTTCCTAGCCATTTCTATACATCTCAGTTTTGCTGGTCTTTGGATGGGATGAAGCTAAAGTAGGTCCATTGTGCGTGGCGCTGAAAAGTTGGGGAAGCTGGTTATTCACCCTGCTCTCCACTTGCCAGTGAGGGGAACTCTTTCTAGCTGGAGAGTTCCCTCTTGGCACTGAACAATTCTGGCCTAGAGGATTGGATGATGCAGACAAAATGAAACTCTTCCTTTCCATTTTGTGTAGTTATTCTCAAAGTTTTTGTTCCACTGTGTTGCTGAAGTTTCTTAAGTGCACTCCTGAGCTCTCTCTGAGCCATTTGATTTTCTGTGGATAGCTATTTAATTGTTGATCTCCGTGGAGGCACAGAGGTTGGGGTCTCCTACTTCACTGTCTTAGAGATGTCACTCCTCTAAAATAAACTGTTTGCTTGAAGGTTTTTGACAGTAAAATTTCATATATTTCCATGCTAAACCCTCATGAGCACAGGCTTAGAGGTTAAAGTTTATTTTCCATTCATCTTTATAATGTGGATAAAGCCCTTTGGCATCCCAAGTTTATCTTGGATGCTCTTTGACTTGTTGCCTTGGGTAAGCCTTAATATTTAATTCAGCTCCAGTGTCCTCTGAAATATTTAAAGCAAAAGCCCAAGCACTTTAGGGTTCAGAGCATAATGTCAGATCAAGAACCAGATTTAGTATTTGTCTGTCTTCACACCTTTCAGCCTCCACTTTATTTTTGGCCTCTAAGGATTTGCTACTTTTTGTCATCTGGGCATTAGATTTGAAATACTAAGTATTTAAATATTTTATCCTATGTTTTTAGTTGTTTTCAATAGGAAGTTTATTCAGTGTCTCTAATCTGCGATATTGTGGGAAACTGAAATCTTATGTACGCATTCATTCTCTTAATCACTTAGTAGTTTCTGGCTGTGAAACTGATTTTCCCAAATTTGTTTTATATATTCCTTTAGCCAAGTTTCTGTTTTTAGAAGATATCTAATTAGAATAATTTGACTGGATTATCCATCCTTAAATCTTTCCACAGGTAAAATATAGATTTTTTCCAAACCAGTTATTAATCTGTGGTTATATATTATAAATATGAATAATTCATTTTGAAATATCATCCTTCTCTTATTTATTATGGCAATTTGGTGCATATGTTTATACATTTGACTGGGCATTTATTTCCTACAGAACATCATTTTCCAACTTCTCTGGGTACAGCCCTTCTTTCCTTTGGCACTGTCATACATTAAACCATATGGGAGGAGATGACTAAACCCAAATTTGGGTAACCTCTACACCAAGCAATAGTCTTAATGTGTCACAAGCTAAATTATTCAAGTCCTCTTTTGGTAATTTGTATTTTGAGTGACTATATACACCTATAGTCAAAAGATGTCTGAAACTGAATCGTCTGAGGTTTGTGCCTGAAAGTGAGATCCCAGAAGTGTCATGGTCACTTGCCATTATTAAGCTGCCTTCAGTATGTTAGCAAAGCAGTAATCTGCCAGTATATAAACTTTAATTTTTAAAAAATGTCACTTCCTTTAGTAATATGAATTCTTTGATATTGATAGACACCTCATCTTAAAGTAGCTTAAATTTGAAAAAAGAAAGAAACGATTAATAGGGAAGAAGGAAGGAATGAATGTAGGGAGGGAGGGAGAAAATAAAAGAAAAAAAATAAGAAAGACAATTGTTCACTCATCCATGAAAAGTTCCAGACATGGATGGACTCAGGGCCCCAAACTACTAAGTATGGTACAGATTTTCTCTTTCTCTTGGTGATGACCTTCTCTGTGTTGACTTCATTTTCTAGGCATCTCTATACAAGCCATCATTAAGAAATATGGCTACAGCTCCATTGTTCTGTCATGATCTACATTTCAGATGGACAGAAAATATCTCTCCAGTTAAAACCAAAGAATGTCCTGGAACGATATCATTAGAGAAAGAAAAGTAATTTGCAACCTAAACAAGAGTGAAAGGGGGCTCTGAGAAAGTCTAGGTTATGAGGCCACCTCAGGAATCTGGAAGGTGGAGTGAGCATCACTCAAAATTATGTGGACCAATGTGGTATGAATAGTGGTTCTTCAAAAGGAAAAATCAAATTCAAATGGAAGAAGTGATACAATGTCAACCAAATAGCACAAAGGCCATTATACTTTTTCTTGTTTTCCATCCAAATAACACTAACTGAAAAAATGGAATACAATAAAATAAAACTTCATATCATTTGCATTTCTTTTGAAATACATCCATGTGAAGATGTACACAAAGCTCGATCTTTACTGATACTTAATCACTAATTTTAAAAAAAAAGAAAAATAAGGACTTAAAGTGCAAAATATAAGATGCATTCTATTTTACTTACAGGTATGTGCTTTTTCTCAAGGGCTGATCTGAATTAGCATCATGAAAATTTATGCCATTTGTTAAAAAGACATAAGATAGTAACAAGTTGACTAGATCAATGAAAATATATAACTTAAGTATATAACACAATTCAATTCAGGAGAGTGCTTTTATCCTTGTATTTAGAGGATGGTATGTTTTCATCATCAAACCTGGCACTGACTACCATGAATTTATTTTTGAAGAGAATGTTGCTGCGTGCAGCTCATGCTATGAGTTTTTTTTTTTTTTCAATGATATGTTTAAAGTGGTCTATTGTGCTTGATTTTAGAACTGAAAAAATTAAATCAATTTTTTTCTTGTCTGGATGATTAACTGAGAAACTCTTGTCTTAATTTATATCCTTCTTTATAGATATATATATGTTATTACATATGGAGGTTCAAACTACCTACCTTCCTCCATAATCAGAGTAGGCATTATTACATAGTCAGAAGTGTGTGTCCTTTGGAAAGAGGCTTATTTTTGAAACCTGAATCTGTCTTTTAAAATTGTGTCATGTTGAACAGGAAATGTAACTTCTTCATGGCTCAGTTTCTTCATCAGTAAAAGAAAAATCCTAAAATTTGTCTCACAGAGTTGTCAGAATAAATTGGACGATATATTTAAAACACCTAATAAGTCTACCCAACTGAAATTATTAAAACGTTTATTCCTTTGCTTTAGGTTATTACATTCTTGCCCCTTCTTCTCACACATAAGTGCTCAACAGTGCAAAGTTCAACTATACCAGGTTGCTCACCATTATCTGTAATTACTGGTCTCTGTGGTTTGGATCAAATATTACCTCACAGTAAAACAGAGACAACTCTTGCTTCTCCTTCAAGGCCCAGATTAAAAGTATTTATGTAGCATTTCCACTCCCTACTCTTCAAAAATTGAATTAATCACTGTCCCCTTTGTCCTCCATAACCATTTTGCGCACTTATAACATTCTCATGTATACTATAATTATGGTTATAAATTTCTCTCTTTCAGCATATCAAATCACTAGAAGGACAAGAGTTGTAGGAAAGAACAGGGAACACACATTCTTATACAGGAGCATTAATTGTAATTTGTTTCTCTTCCCTCCCTTAAAAAACACCAATAAAGAGTTATTTTTTTTTTTTTTTTACTGTTCTCAATATGTGACACACAAGCTTTTAGCACTGTGCCAAGTATACAGAGAATGTTCAATAAAGAAAATTATCATTTTGTGGTCAGTAGAGGCTATGGGAGGCAACATAGCTTAACACTCAGGAGATGAGACTCTGGAGCTGTCTACATTTGAATTTCAGTTCCTCCACTTTCTGAAAGTGTGAAATTTAGTTAATCATAGAATGGGATAATAATACCTTACCCCATTGGGTTATTAGGAAAATTCAGTGAGTGATTTTTTTCAGTAACTGCAATAGCAATTGAAGAATACTTGGAGCATAGTAAGCACATACTGAATAGAGAATACCTAAGAGTTAAGCTCCGGGAATCATATTTTTTGAATTGGTGGTATACCTTCTCCTATCTGGGGGAAATTGTGGCAGTTATGTAGCCTTTCTATACCATTATTTTTCACCTACAATGTGTGAATACTATGCCATAATTTAACCTGGAGTATTAATTGAGACAATGCTTATGTAGGGTCTGGAACAAAGAGATCTCTGAATACATGATAGTTACCATCATCATTTGCCATTTCTTAAAAAAATACGTTCTTGACTGCTCCATATTCTTTATTTTTGCCATTGAACTCTTGGAGAAAACAGTTCACAACATTGTGTCTTATCTTCTAGCTATCAGAATATCACATAAATTATAAGAAATAAGATCCCTTTGGGAAATATCTGTTAGTACCTGAAATTTAGATACTCAGAGGCATATTTTCATAATTAACTCTGTTCAAAGTAATTAAAGTGAGGTACCTTAGGCTAAGTAAATTTCCAGAAGAGGCACTATTTTCTCATCATTAGTCACCTGAAAATAGGCAATGTATGTATAATCCTTAAGTAAATCAACACCTCAACACCTTAAAGGCAGGTGTAAAGCAGCAGGGAGGGTGTTACTCTTTTAATTATCCCAGGTTAATGTCTAGGAAAGAAATCACAAATAAAAATATAAACAATTTTGACATATAAAAATTGAATTCTTAAATAATCTGTACTAATTGTGGCAGCTGTACAAGGTTCAATTTCCGATCAAGATTCACAGAACCATAGATAAAGATGTTTACAAATCCACAGTTCACTGCAGAAAAATACAGTATAGCAACAGCATTAATTGAAACATGAATCACAACCAAGGGCTGCCTCACAGCAAGGAGTATGAACAGATCTTGTGTGATTCCCCAATTGCCTTACCTCCGTAGGGTCTGTACCAGATATTCTTTCTCAAATCAGGAACCAGTATATTGGCCATGAAACTTTTTGGAACTAAGACGGAGTTGCTGTAGTCTGCTGGTCACCTCGGCATATTGTTTTTATGTAACCAGCCCTAAAGACAAAGCCCTCTGGGAGTCTTAGAAGGACGAGGTGCAATTCACAAATCTCACTGCTATTAAAAACAGTGCTGTTAAATTGGTGCAAACTGCCCCCAAGTTCTTTGAGTATATGGTTAAAAAGCAACACTATTAACCAGTCTATCTGAGCCAGACAAAGTATATACAGTATAATAAACCTCATGAAAACCAGTTGGAAGATAACCAAACCTCAATAGACAAATGAGATGTATAATACATACACATTCAGAAAAGGATAAACACACAGGAAAATAATATTCAGATTCAAAAAATTAAACAAATCAACATAACAATTCAATTTTTCTCTCTTCATGTTAATTTTTATCAACTTTCAAGAAATAAAGTTTACAAATATTATTATGATTAGCAAGAATTAAGTGGGACAGGTACTCTCATACCCTGCTGATGGAACTATAAATTAAAACAGGTAAACTAGCCTGAATTTGGTAATCAGATGTCCATATTAGCTGTATGGCTCAAATATTTGTCTAGAATGGAAATCAGGAATTTGTTCTATCCTTCTACTTTCAAGCTCATATACTATCTGTTTGAACTTGTCACACATAATTTTAAAATATCATCAAGTTAGATTCCCCTTCTTTTATTTGAGTAGAGTGAATATGAGTGATAGGTATACTATAGTTTTCTCTTATGTAAAATATCACTGGTACTAAATTTTTACCCCTTTAATGCCTCATCATATATATTAAACAAATGACATATCCATATCTCCTAAAACATCCACTTTTGTTTACTTTATATTTAAGTTTAGTACTTATCTGAGGGGAATTGTAATATTATTTGTATTTCAAGTCTGGAGATTCATATTCTAATTGTGTTTTTGTCCCAAACTGGCTATATATTATAACTAACTTGCTCTTCAGTTCACTTCAATAGTTAATTCAAAATTCTCTCACAATTCCCAGACTTTGATTCTTCCTCCTTCCTCCTCCCTTTTTCACACCTCACCTCCCCACCTCCCTCCTCTGCTTCCCTGAGAATACAAAAGTCATCACAATAGAAAACACCACAACTTTCTCAGTCCACAGCCATGTGCATCTGCACAATCCTTCTCTGCTATTGTTGGCTAGTTCCCAGGCAGGCCCTCTAGCCTTCTGGAAGAATTTTAGTCACTGAGTCTCCCTGATCTCTCATATAATTTTCTAATTTCCCATTTAAATCTTATCTTTCTTTCATTATTTAAAGTATATAACTAAAACTTAAACAGAAGCTTTCTACCCCTTTACTTTACTCTCCAAATAATACATTATACCACCTTACCCTTTCATAACAAACTTTTTGGAAAATTATTCATATTTATTATACATCGTTAAAGAAGAAATATTCAATGACACTTTTTAAAGCCTGGTAAGGAAGACTTTATTTGGAGACGCGTCATTATATTAATAGGTATAGGGAACACTATGATGAAATTTTGCAGTGTGGGAGAGAGACTGGGTTTAACTCTGAATACAGCATGGGCAAGTGGGAATTTATAGCCAAAGAACAGGGTGGTGGCCAGTGTATGGAAAATAAGAGAAAACATCAGGGATATGGGGGATTCTGGCTAAACCGATCTAATAGATCTAAGAGGATTCTTGCTAAAGATGGGCAGGGTAATCAGATATCACCTGGGAGATTGTGGCGAATGAAAAACCTGATCAGATATCAGCATGATCAGATATCAATGGTGGGGGCGATTCTGACTAAAGTGACTTAGCAAGATTCTTGCTAAAACTGGGTTTTATAAGGAAATCCACAAATGGGCCTAGGAGAAGGTTCAGGAGCCTGAGTAAAGTTTAGTCTAGCAAAGAATTTTGTCACTATCTCCTTAAGGTCACCTCACAAGAACTTCCCTAATAACTTCCAGCTATAGTTTGCTCCATCAATCTATAGAAATCACTCTTTCTAATGACAAAAATGACCTACATGTACTCAAACCTAACATAAACCTAATGGACATTTTGTACTTCTTATCTTACTCATTTATTTTACTGTCTACTTTTTGAAAGTCTTTCTTCCTTTGATCTTTTCTGGATTTTTTCCTATCCAGATACTCTTTTTACATCTCATAGTGCTATTTTTATTCTTCTATTTTTATCCTGCCTATTAATATTAGAGATATTCAAAGCTCAATTCTATGCCATTTTCTCTTATTATATTTCATTCTCTATGGCTACAATTACATTCTATATGCAAATGTATATCATACATTTATATCTTTAGATTATCTCTCTCCTTTAACACCCTGGTACATAATAATCACTATATCAGAGTTTTCTAGTATCCTTGATATATGATTACTTTTAAGAGTATCAGTCCTGAGTGTCAGACCAACAGAAGCAGTGGAATACAGTAGAGAAAGCTCTGCAAAGGTATCAAAGAACAGGTATTTTTTCTGTCCTCAAACTAATTATGGAACTTTACACAAGTAATTCAGCTTCTACTGACCTTATCTCTTCCCTTATCTATATGCAAATGCAAGATCTGCATTATTAAATAATCTTTAAGGCCCTTCCAACTCTGAAGTTTTATTATTCAGTTTCAGCCTGGCTAGTCAATGATCTTGATACTGATATTGATAAGTAACGTCACGTTTTATTGCAGTGTTGTAAGGTATGGCATTTATATAGATAACAGAAAATGCATTTAAGGTCATGAAATAGTTTATAATAAACTTTATTCTCCTATGAGTATACTTAGACATGAACTTTATAATAAGACATTATTTAAAGGAAAAAGGAAGAAAGATTAAAATAAGAAAGAAAAAAAGGAAGAAAGAAAGGAATGAACCAAGGAAGAAATCTTAAAAAAAAATTAAATACACACAAAACTATGGCTGGATATACTAGAAAACAAAATACAGAATTAGGAGTCATGAAGTAGAGAGATGAAAACAAGGTAGGGAGATGGGAAAATTGCCCAGGAATGAACAAGGGTTGTAGAGAGAGGTTCTTCTCCTGTGTTTGCCTATGCCAGAAGTAAGGGCTGCACATATTTAAAGGACAGCTGATGATAAAGTTTCTTACTTCACAATGTCCTCTAAGATAGTTTTGTCCACTACAAACCAAAATCTCCTGGTTGATACAGTTTAGGAGAAAAGAACACTCTTTAAAAACAGAATCTTCCTAGTCATTGTCCCATGGTAGGAATTTTATTGTCTAGGCCCTAATATATAGATCTTTTTATACCAAACTCCAATTATAAATTAGGCATACAACTGCTTCTATGCAAAAAAAAAATATAAAAATATAAAACTAAAAAATTCACAATTTAAACAATAAATGATTACCTAAACAATGACTGATTTTAATAAATTAGGGAACACAATTTTTATAAAATTGAATAATGAATAATGAAGATACAGGACACTAAATTGAGAGACAGATGTAGACAGAACATGTGACCAAACAAGAATCTAGTTCAAAATATTCACTTCATTCATTCATTCATAGTTGTGTTGATGAATAAATATGTTAGCCACTAATTTTTAAAATATGGTTATATAATTTTGCTCAAAAAATTGTGTTTAATAGGGAACACAAATGTGAAACAACTAATTACATTGCAGTGAATATAAATAAGAAAAATAGTGAGGACACAATGCTTTAAAAAGATTTAACAAAGGAGATGAGACTTTGAGAATCATTCTTCCAAATCAGGTGGATGAAGTGAAAGAGATTATGAGATTAGAGTGCACATTTTAGGCCACAAAACAAGAGGCAATGAGTTTAAAAAGACAGAAATCATATGAAGCACTTTTTCTAAACACATAGTAGGAGACTAGAAATAAACTACAAGAAAAAAACACAAACGCATGGAGAGTAAACAATATGCTACTAAACAACCAAGGGATCAGTGAAGAATCCAAAGAGGAAATATATATATCTGGAGACAAATGAAAATGAAACACAATTCAAAATCTATGGAATGCAGCAAAAGCAGTTCTAAGGGGGAAGATGATGGTGATACAAGTCTTCCTTAAGAAACAAGAAAAAATATCTCAAATAAACAACATAACCTTCCATGTAAAGGAACTAGAAAAAGAAGAACAAACAAAATCCCAAATTAGTAGAAGGAAAGAAATCATAAAGATCGGAGCAGAAATAAATGAAATAGAGACTTAAAAAAAAAAAAAATTGAAAAGATCAAGGAATCTAAGATCTGGTTCTCTGAAAAGATAAAGAAAATTGATAAACTTTTGACCAGACTCATCAAGAGAGGTAAACAACTGTATGCCAATAAAATGGAAAACCTAGAAGAAATGTATAAATTCCTAGAAATAATCTCCCAAAATTGAATCAGGAAGAAATAGAAAATATTAACAGACTGATTACCAGTAATGCAGTTGAATAAGTAATAATAAAAAAAACCTCCCAACAAACAAAATTTCAGTATCAGACAACTTCACAGTAGAGGTCTACCAAATATTTAAAGAAGAGCTAGTACCTATTCTCAAACTCTCCCCAAAAGTTTAAAAGGAGGGAGTAACTCCAAACTCATTCTATGAGGCTAGCATTACCCTGATATCAAAACCAGACAAAGACACCTACACACACAGAGAAAAAGAAGAAGAAAAGAAGAAAAAAGAGAGAAAATTGTAGGCCAATATCTTTGATGAACATGTAAATATCTTCAACAAAATATTAGTAAACTGAATTAAACAATACATTAAAATGATCCTACCTCATGATCAATGAGGTTAATTCCAGGGATGCAAGAATGATTCAATACCCACAAATCAATCAATGTGTGATACACCATATTAACAAGATGAAGGATAAAAATCACACAATCAACTCAATAGATGCAGAAAAAGCATTTGACAAAGTTCAACATCATTTGTAATAAAATCTCTGAAGAAAGTGGGTATAGAGGGAACATATCTCAAGATAACAAAGGCTGTTTATGAAAAACCCATTCCTAACATCGTACACAAGTATGAAAAGGTCAAAAGTTTTCCTCAAAGATCAGGAACAAGGCAAGGATGTAACTCTTACCTCTTTCATTTAACATACTATTGAATTTCTAGTCAGAGCAATCAGACAATAAAAAGAAATAAAAGGCATTCAAATTGGGAGAGAGGAAGTAAAACTGTCACTAACTACAGATGACATGATGCAAATAGTGTATGGTGCAGATTTTCTATATATAGAAAATCCTATAGATTCTACCAAAAAACTATTACAACTAATAAGTTTAGTAACTTTGTAGGAGACAATATACAGAAATCTACTGCATTTCTGCAGACTAATAATGAACTATCAGAAAGAGAATTCAAGATAAAAGTCCCATTTACAATCACTTTAAAAATAAGATACCTAGAAATAAATTTACCAAGGAGGTAAAAAGACTGTACTTTGAAAACTAAAAACATTGATGACAGAAACTGAACACAATACAAATAAATGGAAAGATATATCATGCTTGTGGATCAGAAGAATTAATGTGTCTAATCTTTGAACAATACCAGAGTTAGGAGCACCAACCCTCTACGCAGTCAAAAATCCACGTATAACCTTATAGTGGCCCTTTGTTTCCACAGTTCCACATCTTCAGATCCAATCAACCATGTATCTTGCAGTACTGTAGTATTTATTATTAGGAAAAAAAATCCACCTATACGTGAACCCAAACAGTTCAATTCCAGGTTGTTCAAGGGTCAACTGTATTATCAAAATGTCCGTATTACCCAAAGCAGTCTACAGATTCAATGAAATCTCTATCAAAATACATTTTTCACAGAACTAGAACCACTAACACTAAAATTTGTATGGAAAACCAAAAGACCACAAACATCCAAGCAATCTTGAGAAAGAACAACAAAACTGTAAGGTATCATGCTCCCTGATGTCAAACTATATTACAAAACTATAGTAATCAAAAGAATATGGTAGTGGCACAAAAACAGACACCTATATTGATGAAACAGAATAGAGAGGCCAGAAATAAACCCATGTACACATGGTCAATTAATCTATGACAAAGGAGGCAAAAATATACAATGGGGAAAAGACAGTCTCTTCAATAAGTGGTGTTGGGAAAACTGGACAGCTACATGTAAAAGAATGAAACTAGACCATATTCACACACCATATACAAAAGTAAACTCAAAATGGCTTAAAGACTTAAATGTAAGACATGAAACCATTAAACTCCTAGAAGAAAACACAAGCAGTATGCCCTTTGACATCAGTCTTATCAATATTTTTTAGATGTCTCCTCAGGCAAGGGCAACAAAAGCAAAAATAAAAAAATGGGACCACATCAAAGTAAAAAAAAAAGGCAACCTACTGAATGGGAGAAGATATTTGCAAATGATATAGGTGATATCCGAAATATATAAAGAACACATACAACTCAACACCAAAAAATCAAACAACCCAATTAAAAATGGGCAGAAGAACTGAATAAACATTTTTCCAAAGAGGAAATGCAGATGGTCAACAGGCACATGAAAAGATGCTTAACACTGCTAATCATCAGGGAAATGCAAATCAAAATCACAATGAGATATCATCTCACACCTGACAGAATGGCTATCATCAAAAATAACACAAGTAGGGCTTCCCTGGTGGTGCAGTGGTTGACAGTCCGCCTGCCGATGCAGGGGACATGGGTTCATGCCCCGGTCCGGGAAGGAGAGGCTGGGCCTGTGAGCCATGGCCGCTGAGCCTGTGTGTCCAGAGTCTGTGCTCCGCAACGGGAGAGGCCACAACAGTGAGAGGCCTGCGTACTGCAAAAAATAATAATAATAATAATAACACGAATAACAAACGTTGGCAAGGATGTGGAGAAAAGGGAGCCCTCATGCACCATTGGTGGGAAAGCAAACTGGCACAGTCATTATGGAAAATGGCATGAAGGTTCTTCTAAAAATTAAAATAGAACCACCATACCTCCCACCAATTCCACTTCTGGGTATTTTTTTCCTAAGAAAACAGAAACACTAATTCAAAAACATATATGCATATGTATATATATAAAACGGAACACTACTCAGCCATAAAAAGAATGGACTCTTGCCATTTTCAACAGCATGGATGGATCTATAGGGTATTATGCTAAGTGAAATAAGTCAGTTGGAGAAAGACAAATACCATTAAGTTTCACTTATATATGGAATCTAAAAAAAAAAAAAAAAAAGAACAAACATAACAAAACAGAAATGAATCAGAGACTGAGAGAACAAGCAGGTAGTTGCCAGAGAGGAGGGGAGAGGAATGGGAGGATGAGTGAAATATGTGTGGGAGATTAAGTGGTACAAGCTTTCAGTTGCAAAATAAATGTGCCATGGGAATAAAATGTATAGCATGGGGATTATGGCCAACAAATTGTAATAACTTTGTAAAAAATGTTGTTGGAATTTAGCTGTGTCTGTATTGATTCTTTATTTTAATATACAGTAACTTTCAGAAATGCAAGCAGTTTGTACAGAATGGTAAACTTGCACTTGGGGTTTTTTGCAACTCTACAATAAGTTGTTCATTTTTGGGAAATTATATCAGCAATGACCACACTGTTCCTGATATTTCAGTTACCTACCAATTCAAAATCTGTAATAGCCTATGTCACTGATTATGATGCATTACTGTGCCTTCTCGTGTAGTGGTTTTTCAGGGCATACTTATTGAAATGCATATTACTTTAAGTTATTTTTTGGTTTTTCCTTTATGTTAGTGTTAGTATACTACATTAGTACTTCAAAATTATTTTATGTTATATTCTAGTTTTTCTATATATTTTGTTTCAGAAGAGTGAAGTGAGCATTAAAAAAGGCTTGTTATAAAAATGGAATTTCAGTTTGATAGAGTTGAAAATCACTTAGTTTATGGTAAAGGCTTAAACTGGGCCAATAGTGGTATAAATGTAAGAGAGAGGTTTGAGTGAAATGTATTACACAGAATCAGTCTAATTTGCTAATTTTTAGGTTGAGGGACAGTAGGTGTTGTCAAAGCCCATCTATACCCCACTGGCCTACATGTGAAAACTTATTTTCAGTACTGTAGATATTTTATATACACTGTCACTCCTGTCTTTTAGTTTCTCTGTGAGCAATTTCTGTAGCCCTTAAAAAATCAATCCAAACTAAAGAAGAATTTGGTGGATAAATACTTAAGCTTTTTCACCCCTCAGTGAGACAATTCTGAGACACATTTTACCCAAATGTAGAGGGTCCTCAGTTGCACAAAGTGTAACCTGCTCTGCAGTTCACACTTTACTGGCTTTTCTCCCATCCCTGTATACCTGTCCCACATCTCACTCCTGCTCTCTATGATTATTTCCAAATACAATATCTCCACTCAAATTTTTTTCTCAGGTTTATTTGGGATGGGAGTGGTGAAACCCAAGCTTAGACAAAGAAGAAACATATAAATAATTTTAAACTTTGTAATTGCTATTCTACTGCCTGGACAAAATTTCCCTCAGACATTTTCATGGCTTGCTCTCTTTCTTCTTCAAGCTTTGGCTCCAATGGCACTCTGTTAGTGAGGATTTCCCTGATATCCTATTTAATATAACATGCACCCACAACAAGCACTTCTTATAATCCTTCCACATTGTATTTGAGTTTTCTAGAGGATGCAAGAGTGCATATTTTTAGGTGAAAGTTGATTTATAACCTCTTGCCTGCTAGATAGGTCCAGGCAGGGAGAAAGATGTAGGAATCACCAGATTGCTGATGGATAAGACTGCACAGGAAGATGAGCAAAGTGGGAAGGATTTGTAAAATATAAGGATTTCCTACATCAGGAAAGATTTTAGATGATAAAAGGGCACAATTTACACATCAATTTCTCTCCAGGAAAGAGAAAAAACACCATATGAGCATTTTAATGTTTAGCCAATCTAAATTTATATTACAACCTAAACTTACAAGTGGTTTCTGTCTCAGGCTTCTATTAAAGATATAACTTGCTTTTATGTAGTTTTAGTTACTCAAAAGAAACTTCATTTAATTTCTGTCACCATGGAGTAAATTTACAGTCACATTAGCAACAGACTATTCAACTAAAAATACTAGTATTCATTTCTCATAACTAAAATGAATTTTCAACAACTGTTGTCATTAAAGAAAAGTTATCTTCAATACTTATTCATTTTTAAGATTTCTTCCCAATCACTTTTGAAGATAAGCCTGCTGTGAATAGGCTTCCCTTAATGTCTCCTTCTAGAATATCAAAATATACTTCCTTATAGATGTTTTTACTTTAGATATGCACATTGAATAAAAACTGGCTTTTGATTGTACTTCCAAAGATTACATTCATCATATAAATGTAAGTATTAAGCTTTAGAAATAAACTCATAACTAAATTCTCAGAGTTTACAGTGAATACACCTTGGTTTATAAAGAGAATTTCTTAATGCAAAACTGTGAATGATTATAAAATTTTTAGACATTAGTCCAAAAACATGTAAAACAAAAATGTTCTAATTCAAATGAAAGACAGTTAATTTTTCTGTAATAGATTATTGCAAAAGAGACAATAAAGGATTATGTAGTGTGATGGTTAACTTTATGTATCAATTTAACCAGGTCATAGGGTGCTCAGATATTTGGTTAAACATTATTCTGGGTGTGTCTCTATGGGTGTTTCTAGAAGAAATTAACATTTAAATCAGTAGTCTGAGTAAAGCAGATTGCCCTATCCAATGAGGGCAGGTGTACCCAATTCACTGAACGCCTGAATAGAGCATAAAAGGTTGAGTAAGGGAGAATTAACTCACTAGGCCTGATTATCTTCAAGCTGGGACAGTGGTCTTCTCCTGCCTTCAGACTCAGACTCAGACTTGAACTTAAATGTTTAAATGTGCTGATTTCTTTTTAAATTGAAAAATACAGGCAGTGGGAAGATAAAAAGTATTTGCACATTGTCTCAACATCTGGGGATAAATAATGTTAGTGTTATTATATTTCTAGTCTATTTTGTGACTTGGTATATTCTATAAGAACACAAGTGCATCTACAAGAAAAACTTTTGGCGTTGGAGATACAAAGAGGCATTCCATAGAATCATTTTGCTAAAGAGAGAGTAAAGCTTCCAAAGCATTTGGAATACATATATGAGACTATTATTCTGTGACAACTTGCCTGGGCTAAGGGATGCCCAGAGAGCTGAGATGAACATTTTCTCCTGCCCTCAGACATTGGTGGCACTTGCGATTCTTGGGCTCTCAGACTCAGATAGGGTCTTATACCACCAATACCTCAATTCACAGGCTTTTGGACACCGACTGATTTACAACATCAGATTTCCTGATTCACCAACTTACAGATGGCAGATTATGGCACTTCTCATTTTCCATAATCCCATGAATCAATTCCTATAAACATCTCCTCTCACATACATCTATATATCACCTATTGTTTCCTATACGTAGTAAACTCTAAAGTTTCAACAAATATTGCTAGAACAAACAAATTCAGCAAATGGTAGCAGACACAAAGTTAAGACACAAAAAAGAGTTCCATTTCTATACACTAACAATTAGCAATCTGGAAATAAAATTAAGAAAACAATTCTATTTACAATAGCATCAAAAAAAAAAAAACTTAGCTAAGGAGGTAAAAGACTTGTGCAGTGAAGACTACAAAACAGTGCTGAAAAAATTAAAAACATACATAAATGGAAACACATCCCATATTCAAAGAGTGGAAAATTTAATATTGTTAATACTGTTAAAATGTCAATCCTATTCAAAGTGATCTATAGATTTAATGTAATCACTATCAAAACTCCAAAGAAGTATTTTTGCAAAAATAGAGACACCATTCTGGAATTCATATAAAAACTCAAGGGATGCTGAATAGTCAAAACAATCTTGAAAACAAAAACAAAGCTGGAGGTCTCATATTTTCTGATTTCAAACTATATTATAAAGTATAGTAATCAAAACACTATGATACAAACATAAAGACAGACATGTAGACCATTGGAATAGGATAGTGAGCCCAGAAATAAAACCTCACAAATAAGGTAAAATGATTTTCGATGAGTGCAAAAATCACTCACTGGGGGAAAGGGCAGTCTTTTCAACAAATGGTGCTGAAAAAACTGATATACGTATGCAAAAGAATGATGTTGGACCCTTACCTAACATCATGTACAAAAATTAACTTAAAATGGATCAAATACTTAAATGTAAGGGGTAAAACTATAAAACTTTTATAAAATACTGGGCAAAATTTTCACTACATTGGATTTGGGAGTGATTTCCTAGTTGTGACACCAAAGACAGAGGCAACAAAAGAAGAAACAGAAAAAATTAGACTTCATGGAAAAGAAAAAAAATGTGCATCAAAAGATACTATCAACAAAATAAAAATGAATGGGAGAAAATATTTGCAAATCATATATCTGATTATGGATATAACACGGAATGTATAGAGAAATCCTAAAACTCAACAATAATAAAACAAACAACTGATTCCAAAAATGGGCAAAGAATATAATAAACATATCTCCAAAGATTTTTGGATAGCCAATAAGCACATGAAAAGATGCTCAAAATTCTTAATCATTAGGAAAATGCAAATCAAAGCTGCAATGATACCACCTTAGACCCATTTAGGATGGTTATTATCAAAAAACAAAAATCCAGAAAATAACAAGTGTTGGAAGATATAGAGAAATAGGAACCCTTTTTCACTGTTGACGGGAATGTAAATATTACAGCTGTTGTGGAAAACACTTTGAAGTTTCCTCCAAAACATTAAAAATAGAATAATCATGTGATTCAATGTTTCCATTTCTGTGTATATACCCCAAAGAATTAAGAACAGCATCTTTGATAGATATATGCCACTTCATTTTTATAGCAGCATTATTCACAACAGCTAAAACATGGAATCAAGCCAAATGTTTATGGACAGGTGAATGGATAAGAAAAATGAAATACACACACATATATATCTGTATATATGTATATATGTTTAGACACACACACACACACACACACACACACACACACACACTGGAATACTGTTCAGCCTTAAAATGGAAGGAAATTCTAATATATGCCTCAACATGGATGAATCTTGAGGACACTATACTAAGTAAAATATTAATCACAATAAGACAAATATTGTATAACTCCACTTATTTGAGGTATTTAGAGTAGTCAAAATCATAGGGACAAGAAAAAGAATGGTTGTTGCCAGGAAATGGGGGGAAATGGAATATTATTGTTTGAGTTCAGAGTTTCAGTTCTGCAAGATGAAGGAGTTCCATTAGATGGATTGTAGTGATGCTTGCACAATATTAATGTACTTAATATCACTGAACTGTACCTCTAAAAATGGCAAAAACAGTAAATTTTATGTTACATGTATTTTACCACAATTTAAAAGAAAAAAACATTTTAAAAGGCTTACTCACAGTAGGGTGGAAGCATATTCTGACTAGAAATGTTAACTGACTTAAGAGTATAGGAAAACAGTTACTTTGGTGTTTCTGGTACTTTTGGAACTTTGCTTTTTTTTTGGTGTTTCCAGTAATCCATGAATTTCTAATTGTGGGGTAAGTTTAATATCTATTTTGCCCAGAGAGTCTTGGTTTATCCTCGGTTAGCCTTGTACCAAGTATAAATATTAATAGAATCTCTTTAAAAAATTATTTAATGATATGTTGACATTAAGTAATGAACTTTTGGGGTCATTTAAAAGGTAAAAATGAGCAAAGTTTTGCCTGATAATGTATTATATTATTTACACTGAACAGATTGTGTGCAGATTTTGTTATTCCTTTGAACTACAGAAGAACTTACACAGATCTATTTCTCTGAACTAGTGCATCTAAGTATAGTTTAAACATCATATTACTTATAACTTTTAACCAAAGAAACTAACTTGTATTTCACAGAGAAAACTGGGATAGGGTGATGTTGATAATTGTGCATGATCATACAGCAGCCTTTTACAGCAAATTTGCAGAGCTCATGAAAACATAACACAGCTGTCTATAGCCATACACATCATTTATACAGTTCTCAAAGGGACAGAAATGAATGTTCAGGATAGACCTAAAGATATAGTTTTTCTGCAGCATATAAAAATAAAAGGTGGAAGTATATAAAATTAAATTAGGCTTAGTAATCAATGTAGCATTCTCTTACTTAGAAATGTTCTAGATATCTTATGAGTATCCATTAACTCAACCTACTATCAGTCCAACTATGCAAGTTACCTAAAGTTTTTTGAAATTATCTTCTGACACGGTATAAAATACAACTATTATTGTAATAGTTTGTCAGAATAATGATTCAATTTGGTTTAAAAATGTATATTTTCATAATTATAAGTAGAGGCAATATTAGCCTATTTAATCAGTAAATCTGTATAAGTTTAGGGAGAAATACCCAAGTAGAATAAAAATGTATGTGTAGGGCTTCCCTGGTGGCGCAGTGGTTGAGAGTCCGCCTGCCGATGCAGGGGACACGGGTTTGTGCCCCGGTCTGGGAAGATCCCATGTGCCGCAGAGCGGCTGGGCCCGTGAGCCATGGCCGCTGAGCCTGCGCGTCCGGAGCCTGTGCTCTGCAACGGGAGAGGCCACAACAGTGAGAGGCCCGCGTACTG
>NW_006794958.1:2729802-2829972 GCF_000442215.2 Lipotes vexillifer | reverse complement strand
CGTGTCCGGAGCCTGTGCTCCGCAATGGGAGAGGCCACAACAGTGAGAGAAAAAAAAAAAAAAAAAAAAAAAAAAAAAAAAAAATGTATGTGTATATTATATTTAATACTGATAAATCAGAAAACGCATAGCTGTTTTTATTAAACCAAAAATATTAAACTAATCTTGGAAACAAGCAGAACCCTGCCTGCCACACCACCCCACAAATACAAAGGCCCCTCCATGTTTCCTGCCTGTTGTTTTTAGAGAAGCTGAAGTCTCCCAGGTATTCCTGAGTCATAAAGGAGCAGGCTCAAGCAGCTAATGATTAGGACTATAGAGTCACAGACAGTGTCTGATGCGCATTCCTGAGTTGTTTTACATATACTGTAACTGCTACCAGAGGGGAAAGGCTGACTGCATGGTGACCAGACTGCAGCCATGACATAAACTGCTCTATTTTGAGCAGTACTGAGTCTATGGCTAACACAGTTCCAAGACATGGCCTTAAGAGAATGGGATTAAACACTATTGCTCAAAATAATCTATATCTTTGTGGGCATCAAAATAATTGTACCTTGTTCTGCCCATATATGTAAACAGGCAACTATAACTGTCAGCAGAGATGCTACAGGCCCCTGTTGACATCTTGTACTCTAAGAATATGGCGCCCTACGTCAGCATGAAGAAGTTACAGAAGATGGACCTTTGCCCATGATCGCATAAAAAAGGAATGATGTTCTGACAAGTGGGGATTTGTAAGCCCCTTCTGACAGGGAAGAGCTGTCTGCAGGAGGCGCCTTTGTTTTGTCACAAACCTTAAAACCAGGTACCCCCTTGCTCTACTCATCTCTGGCCCTAGCACACTTTTTAAATCTTTTGACCACACAATACCTTGCCTAATTTGTTGGTTCTTTCCATACATCCAAGAAGTAGAAATGAAGAATAAGTAATTAACAGAAGACCAGATCTCTTTCCTAGTTTCCCCTTCAGTAATCTCACAAACTGTGCGAACAAGAGAGCATCTAAAGAAATATCACAAGAAGTTGACAAGCCGGCACACAAGCCTGCAAACAGTGGGGGATGGTGATGACTCTGACCCCCGTTTTAATGATTAACTGAGATTACTTCCCTTTTTCCCTTTAAAAACTTTCATGGCCAAGCAGAATCTTCGGAGATGGTTTCTGGGGGACACTGAGTCCACCACCTCCCCAGATTGCCAGCATTCTGATTAAAAGCAATTTTCTTTCTACTAACATTTGTCTCTCTCACTTGAGTGCTGATTTTTTGAGCAGCAAGCAGCCGAATCTGATTAGGTAACAATCTCACCTATCAAAGATTTACCTTAATTATGTGAACTTGAATTCTTAAAAATTTCCAAATTGGTTTCTTAAAGGATACTTTTAAAATCTCAGAATTGGGGCTTCCCTGGTGGCGCAGTGGTTGAGAGTCCGCCTGCCGATGCAGGGGATATGGGTTTGTGCCTGGCCTGGGAAGATACCACATGCCGCGGAGCGGCTGGGCCAGTGAGCCATGGCCAATGAGCCTGCGGGTTCGGAGCCTGCGTGTCTGGAGCCTGCGCTCCGCAACGGGAGACGCCACAACAGTGAGAGGCCCGCGTACCGCAAAAAAAAAAAAAAAAAAAAATCTCAGAACTGAAACTCTCAGAAGTTACTTCAGTTTTCTTATTTTCTATAAAAGAAATTGAGAATATTGTACTTATGTAAGGTCTATCTCTAATCCAATCAGAATATAGTTTTTTAATGAGATTCTACAATCTAATTTTGTATTACCATCTGGCGGGAGGAAATATTACACGCTTAATGAGTGGGAAAGACTTCTCTGAATTACAGACACAAAAATGTACATACAGACACATATCAGAGCTTATAAACTCAATTCTAAAATCCAATCCCTGGATCAGGAGTAAACACAGATATATAAAACTCACAGGTCCACATCAAAGATCTGTTCTCTTCTCAGCGGGGACACATTCTTAATTGATTTGAGCTCAAAACAGAAAAAAACAAAAAGAATAATAAACCAGATTACCTGTTGTCTCTTATCCAATAATGCTAAGAGCTCTATAAGCCATTAATCTGTTTATAAAGATCACCAAATTGTTAGACCATAAAACTAATTCCCAATGGGAAACAACTTATTGGCTGTAAACAAACCAAAAATAAAACTCAAAGCAGAAGAAACCAGCACTTAAATCAAGCCAGTACTCAAAAATAATCAAAATCAAATTCTTGCCCTGCTACACATAAGCAAGACTCAGAAGCGCAAGATCAGGTTAAACTTCCTGTCTGGTCCCCAGGTTACAGCCAAGAAAGGAGCAGAAAAGACTCATTTTTAAAGGGAACTTTAAAATGAGTCATGGCATGAAAACTGTAAAAGAAAAAAAAATGCATTGGACAATTAAGAAGATTATTTTATTCAGGCTATTTTAATAGGGAGAAAGTTCATTTCTGCAGGAAAATGTCTTAGAGAAAAGGAAGTAAGCCTTAAGTTTTATAAAGGCAGTTAAACAAGGGACTCACAGGGAATGGTGGGCAATGACTATCTTAGTCATGAGGAAAGGTGGTCCCTGCAGTTAACTGTTTCCAAAGATAAAGTGATGAGGAAGTTTATAGCCATCACTGCTTTCCAGGTGTACAGGGATCAGGCAAAGTTCAACATTGTTATGAATATGCATTGTTCTCCATCCTTGCTCCTTGGCAAGGAAATTCTCAGGGCAGTGACCAAGATGGTCTTAAAGTTCCTCTCAGCTGGACTGTACTTCAGACAGGTTCATTTCTGGACATGGTCCTGACATCCCTTTTCCCAGAGCATTTACCTTGAAAATTTATAACTGCAAACTCTTCTTCTGCAATGCACGTAAACCTCCATAGAAGCCTCTTGACCACTTGAGGACCCAGGGAATGTCTTTCTCAAGGACCTGAGAACCATCTCTTTGAAATGTAAACATCAAAGTAGATAGGGCCCCAATCTCCCAGTCCCTATGGGAGGTAGGAGCCAGTGGGCATCCATAAGCAAACAAATGGGGCCCACATAGAAAAACATTTGCAAACTCAGGAATAACTTCTATTAATTCCCATTAACTCACAAATAACATTCCATTGATTGACCTTCTCCCTAAAGTCCCCCTCCAGTACTTCTCCAAAAGCCCAACCCAGCAATGAACAACCCTCCAGCTCTTTTTTTTTTTTAATCCCAGCAGAATTGAGTTCAAGTCTCTCTTCTCTATTGAAATAAACTTGAATAAACTCTTTGCCTGTTGCAATCTTTGCTTTGACAAAAGTAAATGAGGAAGTCATAAGGCTCACACTTCTTGTTTCTCATCTCTCAAGTATCACTGTCATTCATTGCCTGAAGTACTAAATCTTGGCTGGAAGCAGAAATACGTCACACAGATTAGTTTCAATTATTAAGAGAAAACAATTGTCAACTGAGAGCAATAATACTGAATTAAGCTGGAAGATCATTGGTTAGATTCACTCAATCACATATTGAATAAATTAAAAAGATTCATTCCATAAACGTAAGAAAACTTAATAATTGAAAATAATATAAAATGTTTAGGTTTTTTTGTTTTTGTTGTTCAGACA
Source organism: Lipotes vexillifer (assembly GCF_000442215.2). Lineage (NCBI taxonomy): Eukaryota > Metazoa > Chordata > Mammalia > Artiodactyla > Lipotidae > Lipotes > Lipotes vexillifer. The sequence continues at coordinate 2,826,382 of NW_006794958.1, read as the reverse complement.
ATCACACTAATGTTAAATCCATGAAGGAAAGAAACGCTTTTCTTCCTCAGTCCTCTGACTGTATCAAGTTCTCTCTGCTTTTATACATAGCTCCAAGCCAATGTTTCAGTCTGAAAGTTTTCAATTCCTCAAGTGATTATCTTTAACTTGCTTTTAAGATTTCACTGTCAAAGGAGTTTGAAATCACGTACAGCTTTGTCCGCAGTAATTCAAGTTGGAAATAATTAGAAAAAGAGAACTAGAACTTTGGAACATCAAAGGACACAAAGCTGAGATGACAGATCAGGAGCAGAGGTAGAGATAAAAGGCAGATGAGACAAAACCAACCCCTTCAGAACTATTTGCAGCATTCTCAAAAAGAAACTGAGCTAAAACCTGTGAGATCCTGAAGGACTGAAGTTAAAATGATTTACCCTATTCTAACAGATAAGTTTGTGCATAAAATTGTCATGGGTCGAGTAAGATTAAATTGTGTATTTATACAACTGAATGGGAAAGGTGGAGTAAGAACCTCTCTGGTAGGTAAAGATTTGTTAAATATAGGTTTGAATAATACGATGAATTTAAAAAGAAGTCTCAGTGCAAAGAAGAGAAAAGTGTTACACGTATCCTTTGAAATGGGCATTTTAAAACAGTAACAAATTTTGCAGAGAAACTGATTGACACTAATTAATGAGCCTTATAAGTCACAGATTTATTTGGTATTTGATAATACATAAAATTATACCAAATTTTTCATAAGTTTATTTTAATCTCTTTTTCTCATTAGGATCATAATATTTGTGTATATATGAGACCAAGAGAAGATACTGTGTTTGTGTATGTATGTTTTAACGGTCTCTTTCTCTAAAACATGAGCTTGTTGGGAACAGGACAAATTATTAATCATCTGTTTATTTCCAATGGCTAACCCAGAAATACAACTGAATTTCAGTTGAATCAAAATTGTAGACTTAAAAATGTGCACATACGTGTTCAACACGACATCAATGAAAGCCAAAAACAACAAAATTAAAGCTTCTATGGGAGAGTTTTCATATTTTAGAGCATCTATTAAAGGTACATAATACAGATGGTGAAATTAGGCTTATGAAAACTATTCAGGAACATGGCTAACTATTTATCTTAGAATATTAGGCAAAGAAATGTGATGAAATATTACAAATAAATTATGATTTCAAAAGATTTTTTAAAATATGCATGTAAAACTAAGTGAAGGAAATCACACAACTTTACAATGGTAGCATTTTTGGAAGCATCCAAGATGTATATTTTGCTATTATTTTATTCAATTTTCTTTAAATTGTTTTTAATAATTCCTTGAATCATGTCTGAGAACATATGTGTTACCACTAGGGAATTAAAATCATACTATCAAAGGGATGAAAAGCAGCAAAAAATATATATGATAGTATCCCAACAGTAGTAGTCAAACTAAACTCAGCCAGCAGATTATGGAATTGAAAATCAAAGTTGCACAGTATAAAAATACAGCAGGGACAACATAACAAGCTTAAGCCATTTTGCCTATATATTTCAATGTCTTTGTAAAAAAATACTGGCCAAACAATCTGGGAAATGTACTCTATTTCTCAAATGTACACATGCACAAAAGGCCTTTAGTTGTCATTTTGGTTTTAGAGTAAATAGAATGTGTGGGCTACTGAAAGACTGAAACAGTTCAGTGAACAACAATAAATTAGAACTTGTAAAGGATACCTAGGGGCCACAGATAACCTTTCATTGCAATTTTTAGCTGTCTTTTTTCAATGTTCTCCAACAACTACAGATTAGCACTGGGCCTAGACATCAAGTACAACTGATAAAGCACAATTCCTGTCCTTTATTTTGGCTGACTCTATTAACAACCTCATCACACATTTTTCCCATAATAATTTCTGATAAAATATTCTCCTTCATTATCTTCTTTATCCTGATCTATAGCTATGTTTCCATTTAGGAAGGACAAAGCACTATCACTCTCTGATTTTTCTTTTTTACCAGAAAACACGTAATTTTCTTTTTCTTTTGGGAAATAGGCTTTGTTCCTATGCTAATAAAAAGGATATTTAATAAAAAAATATACATTTTTAATATCTGGTTGAGAAAATACCCAGTGTGCCTTCTCAATTTTATGCTTTCAATACTTTGTTTTGAGGCTGTATAGACTTACCCTGATTTCCACGCTTTTCTGAAGAGTCACACAAGACCTGCTTAGCTTTGCAAAAGATTACAAAGAAGCAACAAACATTTACTTCCTTTACATTTTAGGTTTTGTGTATGCGTGTGTATGTGTGTGTATTTCCTTATTGTTTGTTGAAAATATGATATACAGTGACTGAGTCATAGCCATCTGCATCTCTGAGAATTGAAATCTAACATCAACCACTATGTTCATATCAACCACAAAACAATCTAATATTAAACCAGCAACTTAAGTGGACCACATAAGAATTGATGCAGGATAATCCACTTGAAAATTAGCATTATGCCTTATGCAATATTTTCAAATTAATTAATAAACATATTAAACACGTACCTTATGATTCTCATATGTAATTCTTGAATCACTGAAAGGCATCTTTTCAAATGTGAAGTAAACATTTTTGGTGTACAGTTTTGTTCTTTGTTTTTTGTTGTTTTTATCAAGAAGAAAACCCCATTACTTAATTTCTTTAAAGGGACTCAAATCTTAATGAAACTTCTCACCAGTTAAAAATATATACTTTTATATAAATTTTAACTCATATGGTTTATATGCAGTCTCAAAATAACTTTAAAGAGGAAATTCATGACAGACACATATAAGTGAACATAGGTCAGCAATTTCATTTTACTTATTAATTATTGAGGAAACCAGAAAGATCTTTTAAAAAAATGTGTCAGAGGAGAATGCAAACAACAGACACATTTATAGGCAATCAGGACTACAAAATTGACTTATTCCACAATGATGTCAATAAATGCTTTCTTGAGCTAGAAAACAGTTCATTTGAATTTTGTGGAAATAAACAAAGACCAAATTATTTGCACTGGTCTGTGAGTCAGGCTTGAACAACAGGATTATAAGGCATATGCCTGTGTTCTACGCTGTGATTCTCCTGCTTATGACAAGAACACTTTTAGACTGCATAACACAAAACAGTTAACAAGGACAGAAAAGGGAGATGAGAAAGAATGGTCTGATTCCAACAAGGATGCCAAACAAATAGGAACCAATAATAAAATCCAAGTACCAAACCAAATAATAAATAGCCCAGGAACTCAACATAAAAAGAATGAAAAAAATGGAGTTCAGATCCCCATGCTGACTTACTACATCTTCACAGACTAGACAACCTGCAAGTAGCAAGGCACAAGGGACCCCTGTGGATACTGTACCTGGTCGAAGCCTAGGACCTGCGGTGAAGGGCAGTGCGGACTGGTGGGCTTTAGTGGAACTTCCACTGTATCTGTGAAAATAAACAAAGGCCAACCAAATAAGAACAAGCAAAGGCTATTTATTAGAGCTTGCTTTAGCAAGAAAGTCAGCCACTGTCACTTGTGTTTGGTACAGACCCAAAATCAGGCAGAGCAGTGGAAAAGATTTATAGTGAACAAAAAGAGAAAGCTTTAGGTGTGCCTTGATTGGAGATCATTGGTATGGGGAAGCTATCAGCAGGCTAACTAGAAGGGAAGCATCCTATATGATTGGTTAGGGATGCATATTTGGGCTTTCTCTGATTGGCCGTAAGTTGGAAACTGGTTCAGAAATCAGGGAAATGTTCAGTTATTAATCAAGCCCTGGCCATGTTGAGCTGATTGCTATAGAAGTTATTGTTTGACTTCCTGGATTGTTACTAGAGACAGCAGTCTGACTTCTCACAAACCTTATAAACAAGACTTAGAGCAGCCTGGCTTCCTGCTAGGTTGTTTTACATAAGGGATTGGTTTCCAAAGATATTAACAAATATTAACATCTACCATTTATTTATTTAAGTAATTAAGACTCTATTAAAAGGTATCTAAAATATTTTTGTCCACTTAAAAATCTATCCTAAATTTTTATGAGAGTAAATATGGACTTAATATACCTAACCTATATGTGTATGTAGTAAGACCATATATAATACATACTTATCCTATATGTGTGTATCCTTATCCTATATATATGTGTGTATATATACATTTTTAGCCATTAAAATTGCCACTTTTAATTTCCCACCATAGATTTCAAACAGAAAATCAGCAAGTAAAGTTAAATTTCATGTTCTCACTAAGTGATTTATTCTTTCCTTTGATCCAAATACTTAGTACACATATCTTCAAACTGACAGTCTGCATTGGGGAGAGAGAATGGGGAAAGATTTGAACTCTACCAGCTGGGTAATAGTAGTTGTTGATATTTTTCATCGATGTAACAATTAAAGGTATTCATAGAATGTCAAATAATTTTCTTTACAATTTTATATTTTCTATTATTTGTTTTTATACTGGAATTCTAAGAGTATAATGTGTTCCACTGAGATTCAGGAAACAAAAAAGCTGCAATGAATATTAGGTAATGATAATGAAAGCTCTCATTTACAAAAAGCCATACCCTGTGCTTGTAACTATTCTAAATGTATTTCATTAGCTGATTTCATCCTCACAAAAACAGTAAGAATTATTATCATCTTTCCTGCTTTACAGATAATAAGATGACTAAGAGTTGTAGATTCTCTTAAGGTCCTTAGAACTATCTCTGAAATGTAGTCATAGAAAGAGATAGCACCTCTATCTCCCAGGCTCTGAGGGAGGGTATGAGCCTAATTTCAGTGGGCACAAATTAGCAAACATAGATGGCCTGACCACAAAGAAAAACATTTGCAAACTCAGGAATAACTCACATAATGCTTGGCACATCCATTGATCAACCTTACCCCCACTCCTTTCTGAATGTCCTCCAGTGCTTTTTCACTAGCTTACTCAGTGCTTAAGTCCCCAGCCTACTCCCAGCCTTTTTGTTCTCACAGTGAGGTTGGGTTCTGTTTCACTCCCCTACTGCAGTAGTATAAGAATAAATTCAACTACTTTTTTCTTCTCTTGTCGGGTGCCATTTTTTCTTAATACCTAGAAGGTATTTTAATGTGATGCTTACCTATAAAACAGCTTCAATACAAAGGCTTCTGCCTGATTACTAGTAAATTATGTGAAATACATTTTGAAAAGCAGGTACGTCTGCTGGGAGGATCATTGTTTACAGTCTGGAGCTTCAAGTTAGATATATAAGAATGGGAGGTGTCTTTGCAGCACATTGTGTTATTGCATTTTTAGGACCCTCTTCTGCAGTAACAAGCTCTAAGGTGTTTTCTAGAGTAATAAAATATTTAATAAAAGTAAGAAAAAGAGGCACAGGAGACCTTAGCCGCTCTTTTGCCCTTTGAAATACATTACTTGCCTGAAAGCTATTAGCTTAATACTCCCTTCTAGTAAAAACTATAATTCATCCTCTAAAAGCAGAGATTTCACTAGACCTATAAAACTTCTCTTCATTCATTCAAGGTCCTAGACCTGATCTAATATAAAATCATCTCTTTGCATGCACACGGTGATAATGTGAGGGACAAGATATTACAGTAATGTCATTTTCCCTATCAACTAACAATCAACAAATCTTCAGTGCTAAAAGGACAGTGGTAACTTGGTCAATTACCTCCCAATTCTGTGCACTGAGGTGAAGAAATCTTAGATGAGCCTGCCACTGACCTTATGAGGTTACTCTCCCATGAATTGTTAATGATTATCTTCAGAAAGTGATAGTATCCCTGGGTCATCCATTTCATTTTTCTTAAATAAGAGCTGAAGTTCATGGGCTGGACAAACTCTGCCACCAAAGCAAGCTCTCCAAAATGAAGAGACATTATTAAAGCCATGCTTGTGTACAGCAGTTAATTTTTCTTTTAACATTCTGTATTTTCACAGGTCCTTTTTGATATTGCATAAGAACCTAGAAAAAAAAATGTCTAAATATTGTCTCTTTTTGAAGAAGAATATATTGTCACACTACAAAACCAAATTATGGAATGAAAATAAGGAAATAATCCCAAGAATGAACTATGAATATTTACTCTGACTCTTCAAAACAATTGATAAATTTTATGATGTTAAGAATTTTTAAATGTGCTGACACTTGTTTAAAATGCTTATTGACTTATAAATAATTATCTTAAAAGTTATAGTAGGTTGGGTGAGATTTCCCTTTTGAAAATTTGATAAGATTGTTAAATGCAGCAATGATAACAATGTATTAAGCATCTACTATATGCCAGTAGTCAAGCATGCATTATCTAATTTAATATTCAAGGACCCTATGAAGTATTCACTATTATTATTCATCTTTCACATATAAAGAAAAAGTCAGAGTAGATTTATATAATGTAGCAGAGCTAGTGAGTAGTGAGCAGCAGAGCTAGAGTTTGGAACTGACCCATCTGCATCTAATAACAACAGTGCTTCATGCTTCTCAGGGAAAAAAATGCTTCCATAGAATTTCTATTTAATTTTAAAGAAATGAATACTGTCATTTCTTTTATCTCCTTCTTTGTGTGACATTCCAATCAGTGATACTAGTTTGGGTCTTTGGCTTTCCCATTAGTCCCGTTAATTTGAAATGTTTTCACAGTAGAAATGTAGGCTTAAATCATCTTTATTACAGACGATCTGTATCATCTATATCATGTTGATTCCTATGACATTTTTGATGAAGTATGCAATCCAAGCTCTTTTATAGAAATGGCTAAGTATTCACTCACTGTTTGATATTAAAAACCTAGCCATGATCAAAATGGGAGGATGAGGTGTCTGGTCCTATTCCAAACAGGTCTGAAGCAATATATCTAACCCAGAAATTCCCAAGGATGAATGATTTTTCTCATGGTGAATCTATATTTGTAAAAGAATTATTTATAATGGCAGAGACAGGGACACATTTTCCCTGCAGGAGAAACTCAGATATAAAAATGGCCAGAGGAGACCTAAGGGGATAACCATACAAGCAGTCAATTATAAAGGAAGCTTGATATGGGGTGATGGGATCAGTAAGATAGCTTCTGCTACAGAGGTCAGCATAATGTGATCTCCTGGTAACAGTTCTGAGTTGCAACTCAAGGTGGGCAGTTTAAGAGCTCCAAACTAGGAGGTATTAATAGGATAATGATGCAATTTACCATCCTAATTGAGATACTTGTCATATTTAAATGAATCCCTATGAATAATTAGGCTGGAATAACAGAGACAAACTGACACTCAAAGGGACAAACCAGGTCATACTATCTCCTCAAATCTTTGAATCTGAAGTCATAGAACAATGAGTATAAATTTCAGCTCTAATATAACTCCCTGTAAACTTTGAAAAATTACTTAGTCATTCTGCATTTGATTCCTCAGGCACACAATGATAGAAACTATTCTCAGGGGGTTGTTTGTGCAGGTTAAATGTGTTAAATGTTCACACAAGTGCCTAGCCCTAAGACCTGGCCAGTAACTGAAGCCTCAATGTGTATACACCTTTATTCCAGTTTTAACGAAGTAGACTTTGAAGCCTGAAGGCCTAGGTTTTACTACCTGTTCTGCTAAATACTAGCTGTATAACCTTGGATAACAATGTTGCCTCAGTTTCCTTATGGATAAAACTGGAATAGAGTAGTATGATTTACCTTAGAGCACTATTAGGGGATTAAATAAGTATACACACACATTTAATAAAGTATGTTATCAATATTTAACATTAAATTATTGTTATTATAATTAGTTGAAATTCTTTACAATATTTTTAGTACATTGGCACATGGCCTTCTTTTTGTATTTTGGTTACAAGAAGAGAAGAAGGAATAAAAAAATGAAGAAAGTAAAATTGTCATAAAAAATGAAAAGCATTAATTAATCATATTTTTAAACTACATGTATATTTAGCAAGACAACTAGATAATTATCTCTCTTCTGACGTTCTTGAAAAGAGGTACCAAAAAGAGTTTGGCTTTTTTTATATATCTTCACAAATTTCAAATTATTATTTATGCAAAATTATTTCAAACTGTGAAAATGTGGGAAGTTTAGGGTGACATTTCTAAAAACCCTAATTTTTGTTTTGAAATATCATGTAATTATTTTTTAGCTTGATTTTTATTTCTCTTGACAAACTGATTTAATATACAGATATTTCCTCACTTTTGATACACATTTAGCAAAGGAAAGTTATCCATGAATATTGAGCCCTCCTTATATCTTGGATTTGAAAAATCTTAAACTCTTTACAGAAAAAAAAATTACTGAAAGAAATGTGGATACTGTTCACTATAAATAACTATGTAAGTGACTAACTTAAAAACTCATCAGTAATTAAAACCAAAGGTAAAATGCAAATCATAAGAATTGTCAGGTAAGCACATGAAAATGTGCCCAACTTCACTACATATAAATGAAAATAAAAAGACAATCTGGTGCCAAAATTCCTGCCAAGGACAGGAATTTTAGCTGTTTTGTTCATTACCAAATTCTCAAAACCTAAACTAAGACCTAGCATACAGAGGCAGGCACAAACATTTGTTAAATAAGTAAATTTTTACCCAAGAAACATGCAAAAACTTACATTTTGATAATATTAAATGTTAGCAGAAATATATATCTGGTGGGAGTATAAATTCATATAATTGCGTTGATAGAAAGTCTTGTAGCCATTAAAATTAAAACTGTATGTCATCTATTGAAAAAATACATTTAATAATCACTATTCTAAAGCTCAACTTGCTCACCATCACAAAGATATTTGGTTGATGCATTGTTTATTAAATGCAAAATAACTTGACAATTATGATTTCCAAGTGGTAAATGCTTTTGCAGTTTTAACATTACATTGAGCAATCTAATTTTAAGAAATTTAAGAGCACTATAATAAAATACTTAGTAAAAGGATTTATTTTGTTATGGAATGAATCATGAATTAGAACAATTATGACACTCATTCATAAGGTTGTGAATTTTTTTCAGGATCAAGCTTTTTAGAGACAAAAATTTATTACAGAAGGTGTTACCCATTCTATCAATTATGCTCCCTCTTCAAACTAAACCTAAACAGTAATGCAAATCATGTCTTAATCACTCTTAAATTAAAGCATCTACTGCCACCTCAAAGAGAGTTACAAGGAAACTTTAATATCCTTTATGGAAGTACTTAATTTAAGGTAGAAAACTATATTCCTCTCCCTGTTATAAGGCTGGTTTTTCACTGGGTGAGGCATGTAGGGGGTGATTTTTCCCAGGAATTTCTTCCAACTTTTCAGATTAGATATAACTTTCTGAATTAAGACATATATACAATTAAACTGTGATTATCTGTACCATCTGCAATTTGCTATGTAAGTTATGGTAGAATATGTTTACAGCTATGGACACATAACCCAACTGAAATCAACATCTCTTTTAGGTTTACAAATGAAACAAATAATTCCCTTTTCAAAGATTTGCCCATTAAAAGGTTTGCCTCAGGGCTTCCCTGGTGGTGCAGTGGTTCACAGTCCGCCTGCTGATGCAGGGGACACAGGTTCGTGCCCCGGCCCGGGAAGATCCCACATGCCGCGGAGCGGCTGGGCCCGTGAGCCATGGCCGCTGAGCCTGCGCGTCCGGAGCCTGTGCTCCGCAGCGGGACAGGCCACAACAGTGAGAGGCCCGCGTACCGCAAAAAAAAAAAAGGTTTGCCTCAGAAGAGGACAAGACCCCATGGTGACTCCTCTGCTGGATGGAGCTTGGAGTCTGTATCTCCACAACTTCCTCGCAAACCCCCAGCCTCCTATTGCCTTGTCCCCCAACTAACATGGCCCTGACATGTGCTAACTGCCTCCTGGCCTCAGTGACAACCAATCTCTGGCAGAGTCAGCCCTAATGCTCCACCAAGTCTCAGGTTTCTGCCCCATGCCCTTCTGTCTGTGAGTGCTCTGAAGACAGCAAGCAGCGGGATTAAAATTCATATGGAGTTTCAAGTTGTTCTTGAATGCTGGGTGTTTTTAATAAATTAAAAAAATGTTTTGAGTAAACGAAAATAAGAGGTTAAATAACATGTTCCTGCACAGCGAATGAGTCAAAGAAAAAATTTAAAAAGAGAAATTAAAAAATATTCTGAGACAAATAAAAATGGAAGCACAATTTACCAAAACTTATGGCAATCAGCAAAAGCAGTTCTAAGAAGGAAGTTTATAGTGATAAATGTCTATATTAAGAAAAAGGGAAAGATCTCAAGTAAACAATCTAACTTTATACCTTCAAACTAAGCCCAAAGTTAGAAGAAGAAAGGAAATAACAAAGAGCAGAGCAGAATTAAATAGAGATTAAAAGACAATAGAAAAGATAAATGAAAAGAAGAGCTTTTTTTTGAAAAGATAAACAAAATAGACAAATTGTTACATAGACTTATCAAGAAAAAGAGGAGACATTACAAATGATACCACAGAAACATAAGAATCATAAAAGCCTACTATGAGCAATTACATACCAACAAATTGGACAACCTGAAAAAAGCAGATAAAATCCTGGAAATGTTCAACTCACAAAGACTGAATTTTGAAGAAATAGAAATATGATCAGACTAATTACTACTTAGGAGATTGAATCAGTAATCAAAAACCTCACAAAACTGAAAGTTTAGAATCAGATGATTTCACAGGGGGATTCTAACATTTAAAGAGCTACTAACGTCAATCCCTCAAATACTTCCCCAAAATTGAAGAGGAGGGAAAACTTCCAAATTCATATAGGTTACAAGACATTACCTGATACCAAAGCCAAAGACACTACAAAAAAAAAAGAAAAAGAAAACAAACTTTTTTTAAAGACTGGGATTAACTTTTTTATTGTTAACACATACTGAATTTCTAAAATTTGCATCCAAAAGAGTATACTGTATTTACATGCAATGGTCAGTACAAGACAACAAATTCAGACCACAACTCCCTTAAAGACTATGGCTTCTAAATTAAATTTATTTACACATGAAATTTATAGATAAATTAATACATAATACACTAACCTCATTCTTTCAACATGTACAATAAAACCCACTATTCCTTATTTTAAGGTATATAAAATCCCTGATAAACACAGATGCAAAAATCCTAAATAAAATATTAGCAAACTGAATGCAACAATACATTAAAAAAATCATACACCTTTATCAAGTGGGATTTATGCCAGGAAAGCAAGGATGTTTTAATATTTTCAAATCAATCAATGTGATACACCACATTAACAAAATGAAGGATATAAATAATATAATTTCAATAGATTCAGAAAAAGCATTTGACAAAATTTAATATCCATTTACGATAAAATCTATTCTAAAACTGGGTATAAAGGGAATGTACCTCAACATAATAAAGGCTCTTATGACAAACCCACAGCTAACATCATAATCAACCTTGAAAATTGAGAATCTTTTTCTCTAAGATCAAGAAAAAGACAAGGATGCCCACTCTCACCACATTGATTCAACTGGGCAACAAAAAGAAAAAGTATCTAAATAGAAAAGAAAAAAGTAAGACTATCTCTATTTGTAGATGGCAGTTTATTAAATATACAAAACCCTAAAGAGTCCACAACAAAAACTGTTAGAATAAATGAATTCAGTAAATTTGAAAGATACAAAATCAATATGAAAAAATCTGTTGCATTTCTCTATACTAACAATTAATTATCAGGAAGATAATTTTTTAAAAAAATTATATTTACAATTACATCAAAAAGAATAAAGTATCTGGGAGTCAATTTAACTAGAAGGTGAAAGACCTGTACACAGAAATCTATAAGACACTGATGAGAAACATCAAAGAGGATACACATATATGAAAAAATATTCCACGCTCATGGAATGGAAGTATTAGTACTGTTACAATGACCATAATATTCAAAGCAGTCCACAGATTCAAAAGGTCATTTTTCACAGCAATAGAACAAACAATCCTAAAATTTGTATGAAACCACAAGGGATTCTGAACAGCCAAGTAAATGTTGAGAGAGAAGAACAAAGCTCGAGGCATCACAATTCCTGATTTCAAACTGTAATATAAAGCTGCAGTTATCCAAACAATATGGTACTGGCATAAAAACAGACACCCAGAACAATGGAAGAGAAATGACACTCAGAGATAAATCCACACATATATGGTCAATTAATTTAAGACAAAGGAGCCAAGAATATGCAATGAGGAAAGGATAGTTTCTCCAATAAATGGTGTTAGGAAAATTGGACAACCACATGTAAAAGGATGAAAGTGGACAACTATCTTATACCATGTACCATAATTAACTGAAAATGGATTAAAGCTGTGAATGTAATATAAAACTACTAGTAAGCACTTTGTCATTGGCCATGCATGGTGATTTTTTTTTTTAATTTGACACCAAAAACAAAGGTAACAATAGCAAAATAAACATGTGGGACTACATCAAACTAAAAAGCTTCTGTATAGCTAAGGAAACCATCAACAAAATGAAAAGGCAACTTATGGAATGGGGGAAAATATTTGCAAATTATGTGTCTGATAAGGGGTTGATATCCAAAATATATTAAAGAACTCATACAACTCAATTGAAAAAGAAACAAACACTCATTAAAAATAAGCTGAATAGATAAAACCGAATAGATAATTTTCAAAGAAGACATAGAAATGGCCAACAGGTACATGAAAAAGTGTTCAACATCACTAATCATTAGGGAAATGTAAGTCAAAACCACAATGAGATATTTTCTATACCTATTAGAATGGCTATATCAAAAAGACAAGAAATAAATACTGATGAGGATTTGAAGGAGAACTCTTGTACACTGTTGGTGGGAATGTAAATTGGTGCAACCACTATGGGAAACAGTATGAAGGTTCCTCAAAGAATTTTAAATAGATCCACCATATGATTCAGCAATCCTGCCTCTTGATACATACCCAAAGGAAATGAAATAATTATTTCTAATAGATAATCTGTACTCCTATGTTCCAAAATACGGAAGCAATATTAGTGTCCCTCCACAAATAACTGGAAATATGGAGATATCTATATCTATATAATATTTTCTCTATCTATATTATACATATAGTATACAATAGAATGTTATTCAGCTTTAAAAAAAGAAGAAAATTCTGTCATTTTAAACTATATAGATAAAACTGGAGGGCATTGTGCTAAGTGAAATAGGCCAGGCAGAGACAGACAAATAGGACACAGTATCACTTATATGTGGAATCTAAAAAAGAAAAAAAAAAAAAAAAAACTCATAGAAACAGAGAAAAGCGTTTGCCAGGTGTGGGGGGTGAGAGAAACAGGGAGAGGTTGGTTAAAAGGTACAAACTTCCATTTATAAGATGAATAAAGAGTGCGGATTTAATGTATAATATTGTAACTATACTTGATAACACTATTGTATAATTGAAATTTTCTAAGAAAGTAGAACCTAAATTTTCTCATAAACACACTGTAAATATATATGAATGGATGTGTTAACTAACTCACTGGGGGAATTCTTTCACAATGTATACCTATATCAAATCATTATTGCATTGTACACTTTAAATATCTTATAAGTAAGTATATTTGTTAACTGTACCTGAATAAAGAAAAATAAATTTAAAATTTTAAACTAAAAAGTGAGGTCATACTTGGAAAAAAAATCACTTATTTATCTACATGCTTGAAATAATATATCTGTCCTTAAGGAAATGCTTATTCATTTATAATAATAAATCACATCAATATGAATAGCATTAAGAAAAATGATAGATCAAATCAAGATACATCTACTTTTATTTATAGCTTTGGTTATCTTAATTAAATGAAAATGTTTATTAATAAAATATCAACAATGGAAAGAGGGCTTTCCCAGCCTTTAGAAAAAGGATGAATAAACAACCACATTTTTTTTCTGAATTGTGATTACCAAGGTCTAATTTTGGAGACTTATCAGCCTTACTCAATTTAGTTACCTTATTTTACTATGCAGGTTAAAAGCAATTAAATGCAGATTGTTTTCACAGTAAGTGAAATATAATCAAGGCACATTTAAAATGAGGCAGCATTAGAGGAAGAGCTGGTATTTAAACCGTGTGTATCTCCTTAGGACTGACCATGTTATCAGAGTAGCTAGCTGTTACTGTGAGCTTCAGGTATCACACCTAAAAATGGAAAAGCAGACTTAGTAAATCCCATTGGGTAGTAATAATCCCTGGATTTGTGAAGAAAGCAGTGCACATGAGTCCTGATAATAAGACACATCAGAAAAGCATTTTGGGAAAAGACACATTAATGAATAGATGCATATATATGTGTTGTAGTTTCTAGGCTGTAATTGTGTGATCTGAAAAATAAAGTGATTGCAGAGGCTACTAAATTTTCTATCAATTCTAAAATTCCACAAATTAAAAATGGATGAAATGGTGGCTAACAAATCTAAGTAATTTTATGAAATGTAAAACAAGGATGAGAAGTCATGATTTTTGTATATACTCTAATTCCATATAATATCAGGGGTTTTTTGTGTTATAGAAATGATCATTTAATTATTCAAAGAAATCAATTATTAAAAGGTGACTGACAAACTGAATTGTGAAAATGTTTAACATAAAATTATAATCACCTATTTGAAAAATTGTGGAAGTCTGAACAGATGAATTCTAAGTAAACTTATCTGTAGACATTAAACCAAACCTTTTAAAAGAATATAAAATGAATATCATTTTGTGTCCTACTGTTATGAATAAGTCAAGTGAAATTTCATTTCCAAGGAAGATAGAGAATGACATGTAAGACTTTCGCTCTTGTGATAATATGAAGTAACTTGACAAAATAAAAGCCATACTTTTCAATGGGACTAACAAAGAAAATGGAAAGCAAGATCAAGGAAGCCTTGATGAATTAAATTCTAGAGACAGATAAAGAATGACATGTTTATAGAATATCAGAGCTTCCTGTAAGTTGTGGACCATGGGGGTGGAAGGTTACCATGGGCTGAATAACCATGCAGGGATGAAGGGGATCAAGCACGTTTTGGATCTCACGGTGGGATTGTGAAATTGGCTGGAGTCCAGAAAAGCCCCAAACACTGAAGTAGATTCCTTGGCTCAATAACCCTTATCTAAACCACATCAAAAAAGTAGCATTAAAAAGAGGGGAGAAGTGAATGTAACACTCTTCCAGTTTAATTACTAAAGTAGAATTATAAAGGCCACCACTTGGTGATTGGGAGTTGGTATAATTACAAGGGAACTTTATCCTATTAAATCTGAAACTCTAAGCTAGCTGAACTTTACTGCAGAAGGAGTGAAAGTGATTAGCGCCCTCCTCTACCCACATGCACACACTAACTCCCAGAGGTGAAAAGGCCTACACTTTCTGGGAAATAAAAAAAAACAAAACAAAACTATGCTTCAGTTTCCAATCAACTTTTATACACAATGTTGATAATACAATAAAAATTGTGAAGAGATAGGAAATTTTAGGGGACTATATGGATAATCATAAAATATATAGTTAAATGTAATATCTAAAATAAGAAAGGCACTAGATAGGCATACCGCACATTAGACATTTAGAAAAAAATATGAATAAACTCGAAAATTTGGAAAATAGGAATTTTTCTAATTAAAGCAGAGAAACAAGGGAAAAAAAAAAAAACCCTGAAAAACAGAAATCAGAGAATATGGTCTCCTGAGAGCCTTTGGCTATCCATTTTTCTTGGTAACTTCTAACCTATAGAATGGAATTTCCTGCATTTGCATACCCGATGCCATGTACATATGAGAATTTCTAATGGAGTACTACCTTACTCCAGATACCACATTCTTGTTTCTTTTTTCTGTATCTAACTTATTTGCTGGTACAATATAAAAACACTGCTAATTATCTGAATGTAGTTGTGACAGGAGCCTCTGAGATGGCTCCCAGTGACCTCCAACTCCAGGTAGGCGTTCCTTACATAACTTCTTCCCTTCCAGAGAGGACTGTGCCTAGAAACTTGCTTCTAACAAACAAAATATGGCAAAAGGGATGGAATGCCGCAGGCAAGAAAGATTTTGAGGAGCACATAAAGGGAATCCTAAACTGATTTCAACAGACTGTTAGTAGAAATCTAGTTTTAAGGATGCTGTCTAAAAAGGAGATAAAAATGACTAAAGAGGAAATAAGAAAAATGTCATCAGAAACTGGAAAAAAATAGAGATCCTTTGTTACGAAGTGGCAAAGAGCTTAATGAAACTGTTGTCTGCAGTTATGTGGACATTTAAAATATGTCTAATGAATTTGATTATCTAGCTAAGGGGACTTCCAAGCAAAGCACTGAAAGTACTGTCTGGTTTCTTCTTTCTACTTAATGTAACATGTCTTTGAATGGCTACTTTAGAGCTGAAAAATTTTACCTCTCTGGAATAGAAGCAGAATTCTTCCGAAATCTACTCAACCACCATGCATGCATATAAATATGCAACAAACTGGTTTCTTGACGCACTGCATTTCTCTAGTTTCTGAAACTATTATTTTAAATTCCTTTTGAAGCCAATATTTTATTCCAACAATCACTGAGTTCTGAGTGGTTATTATTTATTTTTTGATGTGGAATGAAGAAATGTAATCTAGGTAACAACATATGTGATGATACAACAAACTTAAAAGGAGTTTGAATTAGAAAATCATATTCAACAGCTAAAACTAAAGTTTTCTTTATAAATATGTTGATTTACAAGGTTTGATTTTGAAGAAACAGAAAGAAAAGCAATTATTGACCCAAATAAAATCAAATTGCTAATAACCACTCTTCAGCACACCTCCATCTTTCCTGCCTCTGATCAATCTCCATCGTGGCCCTAAGCAATTCACTTAACCTCCATGAGCTACAGTGTGTCCTGGGCAGTGATAACTGCTTCAAAGCACTGTTATTTAATCAGCATATTATTAGTGATTACACTTTGCACTAAAACTTGGCAAATAGTAGGAACTGAGTAAAGGTTAATTGACTCTAAATCTGTATAATTGCCATAATATTGAGATGTGACAATCTTACTTCAGATGAGCATCAATTTGCATTGCTTGTCCACTGATTCACTGACTTGCATTTCCCTTAGCAAAAAAAAAAAAAAAAAAAAAAAAAAAAAAAAGGAGAGAAAAGAAAGAAATTTAAAAAAATATGCCAGACCTAATCACCTCATTTAAAAATCCAACCTCTATTCTGAACCATCTTCCACTCCTTTTAGATTCCCCTTACAGGGCTCTAGTTTTCTTTTTATCTGTAGATTTTATCACCATCTAATTTAAGTTTACTTATGCATTATGATTATTTGCTATTATCTAACTCTTCTAGAAAGTAAATCCATTTCTATGTGTGCAGATTATTTGTCTATTTTGTTCACTAATGTAGTCCAATTACCTAGAAACAACCTTGCATATAATTGGAACTCAATAAGTAACTGTCAAATGAATGAATAAATAATTCTCCAATTATTCCCTAAAAGTTAATAATTGTTCAAGGTATATTGCCTATGAACTAAAAGGAATTCCATACCTCTCAACCAACTGGAGCTGACCAATTACCCACCTGTATCCTAAATCCTGCTGCACAACTTAGCTTGTCTCTAAGAGAAAATCTTGGAAACAATTAAGTGTCCTAACTGTACTGTGATTAGAATTTGGCTCAAGCAAATCTTTAATGACTGATACTGAAGCCACACAGGGCAAGTGACAGTTTTAAATTTTAATATAAAAACATTCAAGAGAAATGAAAAAAACTGCTATATTTCTATTATGCAGATTCTGCTTTGCAAACAGATATTTGTTTCTTTGGAAGACCAACATCTTTCAATAACATGAAATCATGAATTTCTTTAATTGCCTGAATTTCCAGGGTGGCTTGATCTCCATAAAACCATTTTTGAAATTAGAAAATGCTTCTTTAAATGAGAACTATAGTTGTAAGCCCTTCCTCGTTACCCCACTGCAAATGCAGGCAGTTCTGTTATATCCAGCCAGTGTGGCTAGCAGGTGTTATGTTGGTTGCTGTGGAAAATAACAAAAGCTTCTGGACTTCTACCATCCAGCCATTCTTTGACAGTCTAACTCAAACACACAGCAACACACTGCTCCTCCACCTGCTGCTCATGTTTCTCTGGTTACTGCCTAGAAACAGATTTGTCTTCAGCATTCAAACTAACACACTGCGTTACTGAACCCCAAGCTTTTGTTTTATTCCAAACAGTTTAGAAAAACACTAAACTCTTTTAGTTCTTTCCCTGAAAATTCCAGATCATACATATTCCTTTACTTGGGCGAAATTCCAAAGTCCTTTTACTAGGAGAAAAAGATGGTGTTTATATAAACTGAATAGTTAGTTAAATGTCTACCAAATATTTAACAGTATTTTAAATATTTAAATCATAATGAGAACAAAATTAGAAAAATGTATATATTGATGGCAGTTATATTACATTTTTTGGGATTTTATTTTATTTTTTAACATCTTTATTGGAATATAATTGCTTTACAATGGAGTGTTAGTTTCTACTTTATAACAAAGTGAATCAGCTATACATATACATATATTACCATACCTCTTCCATTTTGCATCTCCCTTCCTCCCACCCTGCCTACCCCACACCTCTAGGTGGTCACAAAGCACCAATCTGATCTCCTGTGCTATGCAGCTGCTTCCCACTAGCTATAGGTTTTACATTTGGTAGTGTATATATGTCCATGCTACTCTCACTTCATCCAAGATTACCCTTACCCCACCCCGTGTCCTCAAGTCCATTCTCTACTAGGTCTGCTTCTTTATTTCCATCCGGCCCCTAGGTTCTTCATGAACTTTTTTTTTTTAGATTCCATATATATGTGTTAGCATACGGTATTTGTTTTCCTCTTTCTGACTTACTTCACTCTGTATGACAAACTCTAGGTCCATCCATCTCACTACAAACAATTCAATATCGTTTCTTTTTATGACTGAGTAATATTCCATTGTATATATGTGTCACATCTTCTTTATCCATTCATCTGTTGATGGACACTTAAGTTGTTTCCATGTCCTGGCTAATATAAATAGAGCTGCAATGAACATTGTGGTACATGACTCTTTTTGAATTATGGTTTTCTCAAGGTATATGCCCAGTAGTGGGATTGCTGGGACATATGGTAATTTTATTTTTAGTTTTTTAAGGAACCTCAATAAAGTTCTCCATAGTGGCTGTATTAATTTACATTCCCACCAACAGTGCAAGAGTGTTCCCATTTCTCCACACCCTCACCAGCATTTATTGTTCCTAGATTTTTTGATGATGGCCATTCTGACTGGTGTGAGGTGATATCTCATTGTAATTTTGATTTGTATTTCTGTAATGATTAGAGATGTTGAGCATTCTTTCATGTGTTTATTGGCAATCTGTATATCTTCTTTGCAGAAATGTCTATTTAGGTCTTCTGCCCATTTCTGGATTGGGTTGTTTGTTTTTTTAATATTGAGCTGCATGAGTAGCTTGTAAACTTTGGAGATTAATCCTTTGTCAGTTGCTTCATTTGCAAATATTTTCTCCCATTCTGAGGGTTGTCTTTTCGTCTTGTTTATGGTTTCATTTGCTGTGCAAAAGCTTTTGAGTTTCATGAGGTCCTATTTGTCGATTTTTGTTTTTATTTTCATTTCTCTATGAGGTGGGTCAAAAAGGATCTTTCTGTGATTTATTTCACAGAGTGTTCTGCCTAGGTTTTCCTTTAAGAGTTTTATAGTGTCTGGCCTTACATTTAGGTCTTTAATCCATTTTGAGTTTATTTTTGTGTATGGTGTTAGTGCGGGTTCTAATTTCATTCTTTTACATGCAGCTGTCCATTTTTCCCACCACCACTTATTGAAGAGGCTGTCTTTTCCTTACTGTACATTCCTGCCTCCTTTATCAAAAATAAGGTGGTGATATGTGTTTGGGTTTATCTCTGGGCTTTCTATCCTGTTCCATTAATCTACATTTCTGTTTTTGTGCCAGTACCATACTGCCTTGATTACTGTAGCCCTATAGTACAGTCTGAAGTCAGGGAGTCTGATTCCTCCAGCTCCGTTTTTCTTTCTCAAGATTGCTTTGGCTATTCAGGGTATTTTGTGTTTCCATACAAACTGTGAAATTTTTTGTTCTAGTTCTTTGAAAAATGCCAGTGGTAGTTTGATAGGGATTGCATTGAATCTGTAGATTGCTTTGGGTAGTATAGTGATTTTCACAATGTTGATTCTTCAATCCAAGAACATGGTATATCTTTCCATCTGTTTGTATTATCTTTAATTTTTTTCATCAGTGTCTTATAGTTTTCTGCATATAGGTCTTTTGTCTCCTTAGGTAGGTTTATTCCTAGGTATTTTATTCTTTTTGTTGCAATGGAAAATGGGACTGTTTCCTTAATTTCTCTTTCAGATTTTTCATCATCAGTGTATAGGAATGCAAGAGATTTCTGTGCAGTAATTTTGTTTCTTGCTACTTTACCAAATTCATTGATTAGTTCTAGTAGTTTTCTGGTAGCATGTTTAGGATTCTCTGTGTATAGTATCATGTCATCTGCAAACAGTGACAGCTTTACTTCTTCTTTACCAATTTGGATTCCTTTTATATCTGTTTCTTCTCTAATCGCTGCAGCTAAAACTTCCAAAACTATGTTGAATAAGAGTGGTGAGAGTGGGCAACCTTGTCTTGTTCCTGATCTTAGTGGAAATGATTTCAGTTTTCACCATTGAGGATGATGTTGGCTGTGAGTTTGTCATATATGGCTTTTATTATGTTGAGGTAAGTTCCCTCTATGCTTACTTTCTGGAGGGTTTTTATCATAAATGGGTGTTGAAATATGTTGAAAGCTCTTTCTGCATCTATTGAGATGATCATATGGTTTTTATTCTTCAATTTGTTAATAGGGTGTATCACATTGATCGACTGGCTTATATTGAAGAATCCTTGCATTCCTGGGATAAACCCCACTTGATCATGGTGTATGATCCTTTTACTGTGCTGTTGGATTCTGTTTGCTAGTTTTCTGTTGAGGATTTTTGCATCTATGTTCATCAGTGACATTGGCTTGTAGTTTCTTTCTTTGTGACATTTTTGTCTGGTTTTGGTATCAGGGTGAGGGTGTCCTCTTAGAATGAGTTTGGGAGTGTTCCTCCCTCTGCTATATTTTGGAAGAGTCTGATGATAGCTGTTAGCTCTTCTCTAAATGTTTGATAGAATTTGCCTGTGAAGCTATCTGGTCCTGTCTTAATTTCAGTGTTTGTGATTGGTCTGTTTATATTTTCTATTCCTTTCTGTTTCAGTCTCAGAAGGTTGTGCTTTTCTAAGAATTTGTCCATTTCTTCCAGGTTGTATTTTATTGGCATAGAGTTGCTTGTAGTAATCTCTCATGATCTTTTGTATTTCTGCAGTGTCAGTTGTTACTTCTTTTTCATTTCTAATTCTATTTATTTAAATCTTCTCCCTTTTTTTCTTAATGAGGCTGGCTCTTGGTTTATCAATTTTGCTTATCTTCTCAAAGAACAAGCTTTTAGTTTTATTGATCTTTGCTATTGTTTCCTTCATTACTTTTTCATTTATTTCTGATCTGATCTTTATGATTTATTTCCTTCTGCTAACTTTGAGGGTTTTTTTGTTCTTCTTTCTCTAATTGCTTTAGGTGTAAGATTAGGTTGTTTATTTGAGATGTTTCTTGTTTCTTAAGGTAAGATTGTATTGCTATAAACTTTCCTCTTAGAACTACTTTTGCTGCATCTCACAGGTTTTGGGTCATTGTGTTTTCAACTGTCATTTGTTTCTAGGTATTTTTTGATTTCCTCTTTGATTTCTTCAATGACCTCTTGGTTATTAAGTAGTGTATTGTTTAGCCTCCATGTGTTTGTATTTTTTACAGATTTTTTCCTGTAATTGATATCTAGTCTCATAGTGTTGTGGTCAGAAAAGATACTTGATATGATTTCAATATCTTAAATTTACCAACGCTTGATTTGTGACCCAAGGTGTGATCTATCCTTGAGAATGTTCCATGAGCACTTGAGAAGAAAGTGTGTTCTGTCTTTTTGGATGGAATGTCCTATAAATATCAATTAAGTCCACCTTGTTTAATGTGTCATTTGAAGCTTGTGTTTCCTTAGCTTTTTTCATTTTGGATGATCTGTCCATTGGTGAAAGTGGGGTGTTAAAATCCCCTGTGTTACTGTCCATTTCCCCTTTTGTGGCTGTTAGCATTTGCCTTAGGTACTGAGGTGCTCCCATGTTGGGTGCATAAATATTTACAACTGTTATTATCTTCTTCATGGATTGATCCCTTGATAATTATGTAGTGTCCTTCTTTGTCTCTTGTACTAGTCTTTGTTCTAAAGTCTATTTTGTCTGAGAATTGTACTCCAGGTTTCTTTTGATTTCTATTTGCATGGAATATCTTTTTTCCATCCCCTCACTTTCAGTCTGTATGTGTCCCTAGGTCTGAAGTGGGTCTCTTGTAGACAGCATATATATGGGTCTTGTTTTTATTTCCATTCAGCCAGTCTATGTCTTTTGGTGTGAGCATTTAATCCATTTACATTTAAGGTAATTATCTATATGTATGTTCCTATTCCCATTTTCCTAATTGTTTTGGGTTTGTTACTGTAGATCTTTTCCTTCTCTTGTGTTTCCTGCCTAGAAAAGTTACATTAGCATTTGTTGTAAAGCTGGTTTGGTGGTGCTGAATTCTCTTATCTTTTGCTTGTCTGTAACAGTTTTATTTTCTCCATCAAATCTGAATGAGATCCTTGCTGGGTAGAGTAATCTTCGTTGTAGGTTTTTCCTTGTCATCACTTTAAATATGTCCTGCCACTCCCTTCTGGCTTGCAGAGTTTCTGCTGAGAGATCAGCTGTTAACCTTATGGGGATTCCCTTGTGTGTTATTTGTTGTTTTTCCCTTGCTGCTTTTAATATGTTTTCTATTTAGTTTTTGATAGTTTGATTAATATGTGTCTTGGTGTGTTTTCCTTGGATTTATCCTGTATGGGACTCTCTGTGCTTCCTGGACTTGATTAACTATTTCCTTTCCCACATTAGGGAAGTTTTCAACTATAATCTCTTCAAATATTTTCTCAGTCCCTTTCTTTTTCTCATCTTCTTCTGGCACCCCTATAATTCGAATGTTGGTGCATTTAATGTCGTCCCAGAGGTCTCTGAGACTGTCCTCAGTTCTTTTCATTCTTCGTTCTTTATTCTGCTCTGCAGTAGTTATTTCCACTATTTTATCTTCCAGGTCACTTATCCGTTCTTCTGTCTCAGTTATACTGCTATTGATCCCTTCTAGAGTATTTTTAATTTCATTTATTGTGTTGTTCATCATTGTTTGTTTGCTCTTTAGTTCTAGTTCCTTGTTAAACATTTCTTGTATTTTCTCCATTCTATTTCCAAGATTTTGGATCATCTTTACTCTCATTACTCTGAATTCTTTTTCAGGTAGACTGCCTATTTCCTCTTCATTTGTTTGGTCTGGTGGCTTTTTACCTTGCTCCTTTATCTGCTGTGTGTTTCTCTGTCTTCCCATTTTGCTTAACTTACTGTTTTTGGGGTCTCCTTTTCGCAGGCTGCAGGTTCATAGTTCCCGTTGTTTATGGTGTCTGCCCCCAGTGGCTAAGGTTGGTTCAGTGGGTTGTGTAGGCTTCCTGGTTGAGGAGACTAGTGCCTGTGTTCTGGTGGATGAGGCTGGCTTTCTGTTGGGCAGTCCGCATCTGGTGGTGTGTTTTGTGGTGTCTGTGACATTATGATTTTAGGCAGCCTTTCTGCTAATGGGTGGGGTTGTGTTTGTCTCTTGCTAGTTGTTTGGTATAGCGTGTCCAGCACTGTAGCTTGCTAGTTGTTCAGTGGAGCTTGGTTTTGTTATTCAGATTGAGATCTCTGGAAGATTTCTGCTGTCTGATATTATGTGGAGCTGGGAGGTCTCTGGTGGACCCAGGTCCTGAACTCAGCTCTCCCACCTCAGAGGCACAGCCCTGATGCCTGGCTGGAGCACCAAGACCCTGTCAGCCATACGGCTCAAAATAAAAGGGAGAAAAAAAGAAGGAAAGAAAGAAAGAAAACAAATAAATAAATAAAATAAAGTTATTAAAATAAAAAATAAAAAATTTTTAAATAAAATCAAAGAAAGAAGAGAGCAACCAAACCGAAAAACAAATCCACCAATGATAAAAAGTACTAAAAACTATACTTAAAAAAAAACAAAAATAGAAACCCTAGGACAAATGGTAAAAGCAAAACTATACAGACAAAATCACACACAGAAGCATACATATACACACTCACAAAAAGAGAAAAGGAAGAAAAAAAAAAAAAAAAAAAAAAAGAAAGAAAAGGAAAAAAAAAAATATATATCATTGCTCCCAAAATCTACTGCCTCAGTTTGGGATGATTCGTTGTCTATTCAGATATTCCACAGATGCAGGGTACATTAAGTTGACTGTGGAGATTTAATCCGCTGTTCCTGAGGCTGCTGGGAAAAAGTTCCCTTTTCTCTTCTTTGTTTGCACAGCTCCTGGGGTTCAGCTTTGGATTTAGCTCCACCTCTGCATGTAAGTCCTCTGAGGGTGTCTGTTCTTCACTCAGAAAGGACGGGAAGTAGCACCTGATTAGGGGGCTCTGGCTCACTCAGGGTGGGGTGGGGGGAGGGAGGGGTACGGAATGCGGGGTGAGCCTGAAGCAGCAGAGGTTGGCATGACATTGCAACAGCCTGAGGCGTGCAGTGTGTTCTTCCGGGGAAGTTATCCCTGGATCACGGGACCCTGGCAGTGGCAGTCTTCAGTGGCTCCCCAGAGGGGAGGTGTGGATAGTGACCTGTACATGCACACAGGCTTCTTGATGGCTCCAGCAGCAGCCTTAGCATCTCATGCCCATCTCTGTGGTTGGCACTGATAGCTGCGGCTTGCATCCGTCTCTGGAGCTTGTTTAGGCTGTGCTCATAATCCCCCTCCTCTTGCACCATGAAACAAAGAGGCAAGAAAAAGTCTCTTACCTCTTTGGCAGTTCCAGACCTTTTCCCGGACACACTGCCGGCCAGCTGTGGCGCACTAGCCCCCTTCAGGCTGTGTTCACACAGCCAACCCCAGTCCTCTCCCTGGGATCGGACCTCCAAAGTCTGAGCCTCAGCTCCCAGCCCCCACCCACCCTAGCGGGTGAACAGACAAGCCTTTCGTGCTGGTGAATCCTTGGTGGCACCGATCCTTGTGCGGGAATCTCTCCACTTTGCCCTCCGCACCCCTGTTGCTGCACTTTCCTCTGTGGCTCCAAAGCTTTCCCCCCAGCCACCCACTGTCTCCACCAGTGAAGGGGCTTCCTAGTGTGTGGAGATTTTCCTCCTTCACAGCTCCCTCCCCGAGGTGCAGGTCCCATCCCTATTCTTTTGTCTCTGTTTTTTCTTTTTTCTTTTGCCCTAACCAGGTACGTGGGGAGTTCCTTGCCTTTTGCAAGGTCTCAGTTCTTCTGCCAGCACTCAGTAGGTGTTCTGTAGGAGTTGTTCCACATGTAGATGTATTTCTGATGTATTTGTGGGGAGGAAGGTGATCTCTACATCTTACTCTTCTGCTATCTTGAAGGTCTCCCTCTACATTTTTATTATTCATTTATTTTAAAAATTATATGAGTGATCCTATAAATTCTAAGGGAACATACAGCATGGACCAGCCCCTTCAACAATATTTATATAATTCGGATAGTTCTACACAATTTTTAGGAAGTAGTAATGTGCAATTCTTGTGTATTTTTTGTTTTGTTTTTGTTTTTTAAGATTTGTTGATGTGGACCATTTTTAAAGTCTTGATTGAATTTGTTACAATATTGCTTCTGTTTTATGTTTTGGTTTTTTGGCCACGAGGCATGTGGGGTCTTAGCTCCCCGACCAGGAATGGAACCCACACCCCCTGCATTGGAAGGCAAAGTCTTAACCACCGGACCACAGAGAAGTCATTGAGTGTTTCTTTAGGTGACTAAAAATAATTTCTTCCCTTGTAAGTATTAACAGTAGTCATTTGACTTATGGATATTATGTGGTTTTGAATACATGAGTATTTTATATTGCAGTTGTGAAGCTTATAGGTATTTATTTTAAAATAAAACTATTTCAATTATTCATATGTTTCCTATTCTCTTTTTGGTGTTAAATATTGCACACTTTCACTTAGTTTCTTTTCCCACCCAGCAGTCAAGCCCCAGGTATTTAATTAAAACATCTCAATCTACTGGCCAAAATAAGTGATTTTTGGTTCAGAAGAGCTCTGGTGTTCTTAAATAGAAATTTTTTATGATATTAATTTGCTTACACAAAAAAGTACAGGACTGATTAATCTGTTGTGTTTGTATGTATGTGTCTATGTTTAACAGAAATTAATCCCTTAATGTTTATTGATTATGATTCAATTTACGTGAAAGTTTATTTTCAAATATCTGAGAATATTTTCAGTATGATGCCTAGAGACAAAACACCTACTATTCTCTCAAAATATGAATAAAATAACCCAAAATAAATTTTTATATAAAAATGAATTGTAACACCACAAAACAGGTACCACCAGGAAGTCAGCATTTTTAAGTGTATGGAAATATTAATCTTATGAGAAGTGATTGAAGGAAACATCAACTAGCTCCTACCAAATTTTGACTGATCCCATGCAAAACAGACAGAAAGTTGGTAAAGAATTTGTTGGTTCTTTCTAAATAAACAAAGTTCAAGACAGAGTGCAAAATGCAAAAGCCATTCATGAGACAGTAAGAAGGAAATCATCAAGATTTCAGGAAATGCAAGGAACTCCCCACATACCTGGTTAGGGCAAAAGAAAAAAGAAAAAACAGAGACAAAAGAATAGGGATGGGACCTGCAAATGTATTTGTGCTTTATTGGGGGGTTCAACCTAATTCATATGTAATTTTTATTGGTGAGGGAGCCAAAATAAAGACCACTCCCCAACTAATTTCAGGGAAATAAAACATATAAACTACAAATGATTCAGCTTATCACTAGATTTCTGTGGTGTGCTTGGCTTCTCAGAAAATCTTTCCATAGTTACTAGTGTCAGATGAGTGCGAAAGGGATAGATGTGGGGCACCAGCACCAGTTTACTATGCCATTTTCTTAATTACCTGAATGGGTCATTGTTAACTTATCATGTTGAAGTTCGAGGGAAGTCTTGTAGTAAAACCACTCTTTCACATGCTAATTTTGGACTAACTGAAAAGTAAGAGGTAAATAATACAGATGGAGATTAAAAACCTCTTAAAAAGGACATTTGTAAGTGAGGCTTAATCCTAAGGTCAAGTGAGCTTCTGAATATCAGAATTAGGCAGTGACTATAGAACAGGTATTCATACTAGACCAATACACACCTCTCCTATAAGCAAGGCCATTTCTCTAAGCTCACCTCATAACCATGAGTGATTGAAAGAAAGCACATTCTCCAGACATATCAGCTTCTAAAAAATAACATGGTTGGGTGATGCATTCCTGATTCCTCCAAATGTGAGGAAGAAGCATTTTTCCCCAACATCTCATTTCCACCTTCGATTGCAACAATTATTTATTTAACTTCTGTATCCTCAGTTTGTCAACAATATACAAAACCTAGCAGGTGGTTGAAACACAGCAGGACCCTGCAGGGCCCTCCCAGCTACAAGGCACTCCATGTCCCCCACCTCTTTTTTGTAGAAAAAGCTTTTGTCTCCTAGGCCTTCTCTGAGTTCCCAAGAGCAGAATCATGCAGTTAATGATGAGAGAAGTGGAAAATGTAGAAACAGAGGAAAGCAGTCAAGTAAGAAAAGTAATAATAGCTTGAATACAAGAGTCAGAGAACTCCTAGTTCCTCCTGAAGGGATATAGATAACAATCTAAAGCATATCTTTGAGTTGTTCTGCAGAAATTAAGACTCCTATGCAGTGAAGGATGCTGACTACATGCTGATGAGAAGCACATAGACCCCAGACTCACTGGAACCAGAAGACTGATGATTAAGATTCCCCAAACATCACTCTATTACCCACAACCAACCAATCAGAAGAATGTCCAGGAGCTGATCATGCACCCTGCAACCCTCACCCCTAATGTTGCCTTTAAACCCTTGCCGAAAAGCCATCAGGGAGTTTGGGTCTTTTGAGCATTAGCTGCCTATTCTCCTTGCTTGGTGCTCTGCAAATAAATGCTGTATTTTCCTGATTCGATTCAGTAACATGGTCAATATATTTATTTCATGTTAATGATTGATTATGAAATTTAATATTAGTTAAACTTAAACATCTTTATTTTGGTCTATTAGGCTCAACAATATTTTCTATGAACCTATTAGTGTGTTTGTTATTGTAGAACACCGAGTGGTTATTTTCCCTAAACACAGGAAACCAGAGGTAGCTGAGTCCATTATTCATTTAACAAAACAATGATAGCATAGCCTTATATCACCTTCTTTTTTGATACTCCGCTTATGTTGCAAACTGTCTATAACAGATCCAAGCAACATTTTCAGTGAATCAAAACATCTAAATAGATAAATGGAGGGAGGGAACTTCTATTTTTTTTTTGCAGTATGCAGGCCCCTCACTGTTGTGGCCTCTCCCGTTGCGGGGCACAGGCTCCGGATGCTCAGGCTCAGCAGCTATGGCTCATGGGCCCAGCCACTCTGTGGCACGTGGGATCTTCCCAGACCGGGGCACAAACCCGTGTCCCCTGCATCGGCAGGCGGACTCTCAACCACTGCGCCACCAGGGAAGCCCCGGGAACTTCTATTTTTTTTTTGCAGTATGCAGGCCCCTCGCTGTTGTGGCCTCTCCCGTTGCGGGGCACAGGCTCCGGATGCTCAGGCTCAGCAGCTATGGCTCATGGGCCCAGCCACTCTGTGGCACGTGGGATCTTCCCAGACCGGGGCTCAAACCCGTGTCCCCTGCATCGGCAGGCGGACTCTCAACCACTGCGCCACCAGGGAAGCCCCGGGAACTTCTATTTTTACATCACTTTCTATTATAAGGGATGGCAAATTTTTCCTAGAAACACGATATATAACATGAACACATTCTATTTGTTCACACAGGCAGGCCAGGATTTAACCACATATGTTATTTTACCTGCAAAGATAGCTGGGAAAGTGAGTGCCTGGCATTTTCATATATACAGAGGGAGGCAGTCATTCCTAGAAAGGAGGAAGGGTGGGAGGTGGGCTCTGTAAGCAAAAAACAGTACCTGCCACTGCTTTTGTCTATTTTGTATGTAAAGTAATTACCTATAAAGGTATTTTTTGTTCCTGAAAAGTATCATACTATATATCTAACAAGCACATACATATACATACATTTAGAAAACAGATCATTTGTCTGTCCTTAGTGCAGGGTATGGTATGTCCTCAAAAGTACTATGCAAATAAAGGCCCATGTATTTGACTGAGAGGCAGGGCCAAGAAGAGAAAGTCTAAGAGATGCTTTTAGGAAAAGCCTTCATAAAAGTGGAAAAAACTTGGGGGAAAAGGAAGAAAATAATGAGATAACAGGCAAAATATCTAAAATTTCTTTTTTCCCATAAAGAAGCCTGCCAGCTTCTGCTGTTCTGTGTGTGACATAGACTGTAGGTCCTGGAAGGGCATGAATTAGTCTATTTTTCAGAGAAGAAGAGCCAGCAACAGAGCTGGACAGTAAATATCATATGTCTGAGGGCAGGTGTTAGAGATTTAAGGACACAAACCCAAAAAGATATAAATGCCACATACTGAGTTATTATGAATAAAATGTTTGAGTTAGTATCTGTAAGACCTTTCACCCAATTATTTCTGCTCTTTGTACTGTTTTGGATACTACAGTAAATGAGGTATATGTAACATTTATTCTTGAACTTTCTCTTCAGCCTATTGACAAATTTACTCTGTATCTAGCTTACATAGTATTTGATCCACTCTTTAAGTTTCTAACTATGTTAAAGGTCTCCAAGACTACCTCAGACTTTGTGACTCACTAGAATGGCTCATAGGACTTAGAAAAGCTTTATACTCATGGTGACAGCTTCTTACAGCAGAAGGATACACATTAACATCAGCAAAGGGAAAATGCCGATGGGATGAAGTTCAGGAGAAATCAGCCACAAGCTTCCAAGGGACCATGCCGATGGAGTCTCACAGATGCACTTAATTTTTTTAGCAACAATATTTGACAACGTGTGTGAAGTACTGCTACCCAGAGAAGCTCATCTGAGCCTTAGTGTCCATGGTTTTGATTGGGGGTCACTCATATAGTCATGCAGCACCCATATGACTGACCTCAGTAACTCAGACTCCAAGTCTTTGAACAAAAACAAGAATTCACCATAAACCACACTGTTAGCCTATTAAACTGCTGATGTGTAAGTCAAGGCATCAGGCATAGAAAAACATGCTTATCAGGCAGAATATTCATGGACTCAGCTTAACTTTTAGGAGCCATCCAAGGACCAGTCCTGAAGACAGGCCTTTCTGGGGGGATGTGCAGAATTTAAACAACTCAGGTCTGCTGAATTAACCTTTTCCTTCACAGACTACCTCTCTATTCCATGGCCTACATTCTGCTACAGCAAAATAATCAAAATTTTCTAGGCATTTATATTTAGTGAAGAATTTACATTACATACACAGCAATAGTATGAACACAAACATGACTAGCATTTGGGGCAGTCAGTGTAGGGTAGGGATGGATTTAAAGAAACAACTAATCCATTTTATAAAGCCATTACATACATTTAAAAATTATTTTTGTACTAATTTAGTTATTTGCTTCCTCTCTCG
Source organism: Lipotes vexillifer (assembly GCF_000442215.2). Classification (NCBI taxonomy): domain Eukaryota; kingdom Metazoa; phylum Chordata; class Mammalia; order Artiodactyla; family Lipotidae; genus Lipotes; species Lipotes vexillifer. The sequence continues at coordinate 2,795,595 of NW_006794958.1, read as the reverse complement.
ATCGACAGTTACTTGTACCTTAAGATAAACTTGCATGGAAGTAGCAAGCATAGAAATCAACTTGTGGTTAGCCAAATTCAGTTTTTACTCAGGCAAGACAATTTTCATCAGTATTATATCCTAAGGAGGATTTAACTTGACTTCCCACTACATTTGATCATTCATATCACAATTATTATAAAGCCAATTTGCTTAGTTTACTTGCTTAGGTACTTGAATCTTTCCAATAATGCCAGTGTTATACCATATTGCAGTATCCTCATGGTAAATTTCAGTTTTATTATAGAACAAATCAATAAGGATTACAAAAGTATTTGTTATACCTTCCTAACAAAATTGAATTTTCTCTATATATCAGAATTTATTATGGAATGATGTCATTACAACTGGCCATGATTCAATCATTTTGGGGTTTTAAGTCAGTTGAGGACAAAACTAGTCACCATTCATTAGTTCATAGTTTGTATTGAGACTGGTTTCCCTTGTGTGCTGTGAGTAACACATCTCTGTATTGATGCACCTCCCCCATGTCTCCTCACTTCAGAAACCCAGGTGGCCACTTCAAGCAACTGCACCAGGATATCCACTGGGTTGTTCTAATTAACTTTCAATCTGTGACTGGGTTCTGATGGGCTTTGACATGCCTTACTAAAATCCTACTGGAATTTAAGGAGCACATTAAAGTAAGTCCATAACACTTAGAGGCATCCTTTTAATAATTCATTTTTTTATTGACCATCTGCCTGACCATATGGCCAAGCCACTGGCCACCAGCCATGAGTTAGTATATACCCAAACATCAGGGCGTTTATTGGTTTTCAATTATTCCATCACTGCAATTCAGTCCACTGAACTGATTTGTTTACTATCTTCTTTAGAGTCTTTCATTAGTCTGTAGTAATGTGTCAGCCTTCAAAATAGGATGCTGTTCATCCACCTTGGAACTGCCATCTGTAAACACGGTGTTTTGCTGATCAGTTGAGTGCTTTATAGTGTCCTTTGGGAACGGTTCATAGGGCAACACACTTGTAGCAATAGGATCTAGCAACTTACTTAGGTGGTTTCGAAGCCAACCCTAGAGGAAGAGAGGCTACCTGCTCATGAATACAATGAGTACCTCCGTTCAGTAGGATGTTCACATATAAAACTTTTCCATCTTTTTATGGAACTTTTCTGAATACTGTCTTAGTAGAGTGTTTCTGACATAACCCAAGACACTGTAGGTATTTCAGGTTTCAAGATTATCTTAAGTCCTTCAGTAATAGGGGCAGTTTTAATTAATGCAGAATAAAAGCCAATTATTGTCTCTCAAATGGCATGTATCTTACCACTGTGTTTGGAAATTTTCTGGTCCAAAATTCCAGTACTTGCTATTGGGCAACACTCACAGGCTTTTGCCATAAGCTTCCACCTGCATAAGTTCAAACTGCACAGACTTCCAAACCAATTTGGAGTGCGGTTATAAGGGCTAGAAGGCATGGAATGAGCCACCACTTTTTACAATTCAGACATAGCCTGCTGCTGCTGTTCAGGGCCCCATTTAAAAATGACTTTCTTTCAGGTATTTTTGTAGATAGTGTCTAGCAAAATTCCCAGATATTGAAACTGAGAGGGACCCTGTGGGACTCTTGAGCATGGAAGCCCTTTTTTTTTCCCATTTCTTGTAGGCAAGACTCCAGCCTCTATGACCTTCCTTGAGTTCCAAAGGGCAGATTCAGGGAGGAGCAGCCATGAAACCACCTGAGGCAAGATTAAAGGGAGCAGAGAAACTCATCAAGACTAGGAGACCAACCACCTGAGACTAGATTAAGGGAGTGGAGGCCCTGCACACACCCTAGTCTTGTCAGAGACCCCACCCTTGAACCATTGCCATAAAACTCTTCATCAAATCCTCCTGGCTGGGACACATTGTTTTTGAGGGCAGGAGCCCACTGTGTCCCCCTTTGTCTGGCAAAGCAGTAAAACTATTCTTTTCTACTTCACCCAAAACCCTGTCTCTGAGATTTGATTCAGGACTAGCGCTGAGAGGCTGAGCTTTCTTTCAGCATCCACATAGAATATGAATCCTTCAAATCCAAACAAGTCCACCAGGCACTGTGCTTCTTGCTTAGTTATGAGGGTAGGCAATGACAGTGTTTTATTTTTAGTTGCCTATGAATGTCACAGGTAGCTTCTGCCTGTTATTCATAAGAATTTTCCTGTTTGGATGGCCCTTGGATACTTTGTTGGATTTATCAACCAGCATCTCTTAGTCACATGTGTCACCATTGAAAATTATCACTATGTCATCAATGTAGAATATTATCCAACTGGGGACCAGCATTAATCCCTTCTAACCAAATCATTACAGTAAATTGGTGAATTCAAATAATGTTGGGGGAAATAGAGTAAATTCAAATTTTGATACTTTGCACGTGAAGGCACTCTGCAGTTTTTTCTTTTTCTTTTCCAAGACTGAAATCAAGATAAAGCAATTGCAAGATCTATCACTGAGTACTGGTCTCCTTTAGGTTTTTCTTTTTTTTGCTTTTCCTGTTAAAACCAAATCAGGAACTGCTGACAATAGCGGTGCTAGTACTTTATTCAAGCCTTAATTATCTTCTGTTGGTCTCCATGAGACTTGCATAATTTTCATGGGTCACATTGGACTTTGGTACTGAGAATTTGTTGGAAATAGAACTCTACATTCTAGCATGTTAGTAATTACAGTAATGTCTTTTTATCTACCAGGTATCTGACACTGGTACAATTGAAAATCTGTATGACCACTATGGAGAACAGTATGGAGGTTCCTTAAAAAACTAAGAATAGAGTCACCATATTATCCAGCAATCCCACTCCTGGGCATATATCTGGAGAAAACCATAATTCAAAAAGATACATGTACCCCAATATTCATTGCATCATTATTTACACTTGCCAAGACATGCAAGTAACCTAAATGTCCACTGACAGAGGAACAGATAAAGAAAATGTGGTACATATATACAATGGAATATTACTCAGCCATAAAAAATAATGAAATAATGTTATTTGCAGCAAAATGGATGGACCTAGAGATTATCACATTAAGTGAAGTAAGACAGAGAAAAACAAATATCATATGATATCACTCATATGTGGAATCTAATTTTTAAAAATGTTACAAAAGAATTTATATACAAAACAGAAACAGACTCACAGATTTCAAAAACAATCTTACGGTTACCAAAGGGGAAAGGGGGGTGGGAGAGGGATAAATTAGGAGGCTCGGATTAACATATACACACTACTATGTATAAAATAGATAGCCAACAAGGACCTACTGTATAGCACAAGGAACTCTACTCAATATTCTGTAATAATCTATATGGGTAAAGAATCTGAAAAAGAATGAATATACGCATATATAGAAATGAATCACTTTGCTGTACACCTGAAACTAACACAACATTGTAAATCAACTATACTCCAATAAAATTAATTTTAAAAAGAAAGAAAGAAAGAAAGAAGAAAACCTTTATGAGCTTGGAAAATTATATAAGTTCCTTTTTAGCATGTCCAAGTAATAGTTAACAAAGAACAAATGCATGCCTTCTGCTTTATTATGCAAGATAGGGGAAATGTTCTCCAGTCAGACATAATATCCATCCCAATAATCCTGGGTATAAGAGTCACAATCACTTTACATAAAGTCAGTCCAAATATTCCAATTTTCATCCAAATTTTCACCTTAGTCCCATCAACCATTGCATTCCCATATACTACTAATCTAGACTCTATTAGGACTTCACCAACATATTTTGGAATCATAGTGCATTGGGAACTCCTGGCAAGAAACCTCAGAAAAGTTTCTTTTCCAGTCCCTGGCCATTTCACTCACATATGTGCATATGGCTTTAAGTCCCCAGCTGAAGGTCAGGCCAGCAGACTGTGGTCCTTTCATCAATACTCATTCTGATTAATTTGTCCCACTATCACCCCTGACATTTTGAGGTCAATTTTCTCATTACCTTCTTTGCCTTCTGGCATCATAAATTCCTCCAAACTAGAGTAAGTAGTCATTTGTTTAGAACTCTTCAATATTGGGGGATCAGCAGAGCCTGTCATCAGTCCACCCAACAACTGATAGTACAGAATTAAGCTCCTGTGTCACTCCAGTCAGGGTCTGCTAAGTTCATCATGTTCCTTAAAGTCTTCCAACCTCCTAGTGTACATCCCTTGACTATCTTTTAGTCTGTCCATATTGTCTTGTAGATCACTCTAATTTTCTTACCATATGTAAAATTCATAAGTGGAAGCTGAAACAAATCTGATACAGCTTCTCAGGCCATTACTTGATTTTGTAGTAGTAAGGTTACATGGGGTGCCCATGCAATAGAGCCCCTTTAATTGCAGCATTTATTATGGCCTGAGTAAGGGGTATATTAGGTGGGTGAACATCCTGATCATTGTAAAGCCAGTCCAACAAGGCTTACATACATAGACCATCAGTCACTTTGTCTGTAAAATTCCAATTCTTGTGGAAAACAAGCTTTAACGTGGCTTTTATCCAATTTATCAGGCTAGCTGTCCCCTCAGGAATAACCTGCTATGTGTTTGGGTCATCTACATCCATTCTTATTTAATAGTAAGCTGTGGGTCTTGCAACAACCCAAATATGCTCCTACATTCCACAGTATGCCAAGCTGAAGAAACTAACCCTAAGTTAGTCACTTTAACAACCCATTTTATTAAATGTTCATAAGGAAACTGATACTGATTCATAGTAAATATATAATACATATTTGTTGAAAAATATGAGTCTCTGATTCAATATAGCTTGCAAGTAATGGTGGACAGGAAAAAAATAGTATTTTTCTTGCCTTCCAATATATTTTATAGTTAGACCACGTATAAAATCTGAATATTTTATGGCTCTTTTTCTCTCTCTCCTTATATCAAGAGATATACAGATGCTTATGGATATAGATTTAGACAGAGGTACAGACAGAGATATAGATAAGAAACAGATATTATTGCCAACAAATAGACAAGAAACAGATACTAAGAGATTGTAGCTTCAAATTATTGGGGTTTTAATGATTTCATTCAGGGGTTGAAAGCAATTTCTGACCATAGTTGGAAAATCAGTCTTTTTTTTTTTTAAATCTGGAAAGGACATGTGCATTTTTCATAGCTATTCCAATGAAAAGTTCCCCTTTTTCCCCTCCAGCTACAAATCTGGACTTAACATGATCAATATCTAAACACTATAGATTTTTCCCCTCTGTAAAGATGTATGCATGAGATACAATTTGACTTGACTACTTTGGAAAGCAGGAATACAGTAAAAGAAATAAGAAGACTTGATCCTTCATTTACATTTCACTGGAATTAAGATTAAGAGTCTTAACCACATGTTAGCACAAACTTATCTGGTACCTTGCATTTTTAGATGCTTAACATATATCTGTTAAATGAATATATTAAGTGGCATCATGCAAGAGATCATCATACACAACCACTTTTGCATCACTATGTATTGATAGCTAAAGTTTTTTAAATACCATCATTTAAATACTTTATTTAATAATTCATTCATATGATATTGACACACTTCTTGCAACAAACTGTTCAAAAGAGCAAATATGTATTTTTATAGTATAATGTCTTCCTCTAAAAGATTATAAAAGTAAATCAATTAAAATAAATCAATTCTTTCTTCATTTCATAAGATTGTTAGCATCCAGATATATAAATAAAATTTGATGTCAATTAATATGTAAATAAAGGAACCAAGGGAAATGGTTACATCTGTTATGTTGCCATTGATTTAAAAATAATCATTTATTGAAAATTTATAGTAAGGTAGGGAAATGTTATTTTGCGAAGTATGCCATTAAAATATGAAAAAATTATTAGAACATAAAGGTGAGGAACTAAAGTCATTTTTGTTTACAGTTTTATCTCTTTTATGGTTTTAATTTTTTCTGTAGGCTGTAGGGAAGGACCCATTTCCCTGCCTTTTCTACGTCCCAGTGGCCAGCAACCTCCCTGGGTTCATCACCTCCTCTCTCCATATTCAAAGACAGCAAGTGCAGGCCAAATCCTGAGCGCATAGAATCACTCTGACGTTTTCATCTCCACATTAATTTCTCTGACTCTGACTCTCCTTTTGCCTCCCTCTTCCACCTTCAAGAATTCTTGTGATTATGTAGTGCCCACCTAGATATTCGGGATAATACGTCTTCTGTTTAGCAACTTTAATTCCATATACAATTGTAATTTTTCCTTGCTACTTGATATTATATTGATATCAAGTATTATGCATGTATCAAGTATTATGATATTATGTTACATAATCACAGGTTCCACAGTTTGGAATGTAGGCATCCTTGGGGGCTATTATTTTGCCTACCACCGCAAGATAGAATTTGGTTTTGCTTTTTGAATCTATTTTTAAAATCTCCATCTTTAACTGAAGAGACTGAACACTCATTTAATGTAATTATATATGCAACCTTAGTTTATAATCTTGCTATTTGTTTTCAATCTTTCATTGTTATTTTTTCCACTTTTATGCATTTTTGAATAAACTGCATATCTTAATTTCATTTTATCTCTTCCAGTGTGATATTACATATAGCTTTGATGTTTCATTTTATTTATTTACTTAAGTTGTTGCATTATTAGATTGCCTAATTTTCTCTTGCTATGGGTTACATTTGGAATACTAATTTTCTGAATGCATAGATTTTGTTCATTTAAACATTTATGTTCATTTAAAGTGTTTTGATTTTTGTTTTAACAGGAAGTTTAGTTGCATGTAGATCAGCGTGATATTTTCGAACCTCGTTTTTAAACTTCATTTTCTGGCATGACTATGAAGATTTTGTTTTTGAGCTAGTTTAGCTCAACTATTCAACTGATCGAACCACCTTACTCATTATTAGTCTGTTCAGGTTTTCTGTTTCTTCATAATTCAGTCTTAGTAGGTTGTATGTTTCTAGGAATTAGTATATTTATTCATGTTTTTTACTGATTTCCTAGTTAGTAAACAAAGTTTCTTTACTCAGGTTGATCAGGACTAGAAAATCTCCCTTCCCTGCATGACTCTAGGAATTGTTCTACTTAAACTTTGCAGTTTTGTTCTTCAATAGTGAGTCTTTGCTTAGCTTCATGCATTCTTGCCCTGTGCATGAGCAGCTTAGTTCTCAGCCAAAAATACCACCTCATGTGCAGCCCTATGTACATGTCAGGAACTACTTTTCTGTATAGTTCCCTCTCTGTGGTCCTTTGCTCCACAAATTCCAGTTACTTCAGCCTCTCCAAACTTCAATCTCCATCACCTCAAATCAGCCAGACTGTCACAGTCTGTTTACTTTCCCACATCTTGCATCTATACCATGGTCTAGAAAGTGCCTATAGCCAGTAAGTAATGTGACTGTCAAACTCACCTTGCTTCTTGCCATTCTTTCAGATTACTGTCTTGTTCTGTCTGTTGTCTAATAGTAAAATAATGTTTTCATTTATTTTTTTAAGTTCTCTTGTTTACTAAGGAAGGCAAATCCTGTTGCAGTTTTGCCATTGTGAACACAACTGTCTTATGATCCAGTCTCTTCTGGTATATTAGTGAAAATTCTCAAAGTTTTTCTACTATTTTCACTAAAATGTGGTGCCTTCCAGAATATTTACACATACTCTGAAAACTGTGTTCCTTGTGGATCCCAGATATAAAAGCAGAATTGTCTATATGTTTTACATGTTATGTGTTTACAGAATAACTATAAAGCCATTAGTGTTTGATAAACTGAATGTATAACGTCTATTAAAACTTCTTGCTAATGTAAAAACCTTGGGCTTTAAAACATACTTTCATTTTATGCCTAACAGGCACATGACAAAAATCTAAATTGTCATGACATTAATTAAATGTAAAATGGAACAGACAAGTTTTCAAAGTGAAGATGATAGCCTTGCAAAACAGACAGCTATACTGTATTCATTTATTTAATAATGATTTTTAAAGTGCTCTTTTAATAGCATGCTCCCAGCCATCACCAAGTTTCTGTTGACACTAATTTAATCTACTGATTATTCAGAAAGCAAGAATGATCTTACATCTTAAGGAATAGAAGTAGTTAATCATCCAGCAGCAATGAAGCATAGATTTGGAAAGCCTTTCCTATTTGGTTATTTTTCCTAAGAGAGCTTACAAATGCACACAGATAACAGTAGTAAAATGTCTACTAAAGTACTTATTGAAATAAATGTCAAGAATCAAAAATTGTATCAGGAGGCAAATGACTGTAATTAAAGTAGTACCACTAATTCTCTAATGAAATAGAACTCAGAAATTCCCCAACTTACAATGGTCTGACTTAAACGATTTTTCAACCTTATGATGGTGCAAAAGCATATGCATTCATTAAAAACCGTACTTTGAATTTTGATCTTTTCATGGGCTAGTGATAAGCAGTATGATGCTCTCTCCTGATGCTGGGCAGCAGCAGTGAGCCACAGCTCCCAGTCAGCCACGTGATCATGAGGCTGACATACTGATACTAACAATCATTCTGTACCCATACAACTATTCTGTTTTTCACTTTCAGTACAGTATTCAATAAATTACATAAGTTATTCAACACTTTATTATAAAATAGATTTTGTGTTAGATGATTTTGCCCAATTGTAGGCTAGTGTAAGTGTTCTGAGCATATTTTAGGTAGGCTAGGATAAGCTATTATCTATAAGCCTTCTCAGGACTTAACCCCTTAAGCTAAGGAAGACTTGTGTTTAAAGATTTTCAAATCAAAACTATCTCAAGGGGGCTTCCCTGGTGGCGCAGTGGTTGAGAGTCCGCCTACTGATGCAGGGGACACAGGTTCGTGCCCCGGTCTGGGAAGATCCCACATGCCGCGGAGAGGCTAGGCCCGTGAGCCATGGCCGCTGAGCCTGCGCGTCCGGAGCCTGTGCTCCGCAATGGGAGAGGCCACAACAGTGAGAGGCCCGCATACCGCAAAAAAAAAACAGAAAAAACTATCTCAAGCATATTCCTTTGATCTGTCAGTAGGAATTACTCAACATCTTTGGAGAGTCTTTCCTAATATAGCAATACAAAGAAGAAAAAAAATTCAAATCTTCCCCAAAGTTTCAGAAGTGAAAATGCAAATTAGAGCATAAGAGTGAAGGCCTAGATGATAATTTCTAATGATGAAGTGAATGTTAGATTTATTAGACAATTACATGTTATGGTAAAAAAGGAAAAAAATTATTAGGATTACGTTTCATAATGCTAAAGATGAAAAGAAACACTAAAAGCAATCTAAAGTATGAGATATACAAGAGGATTCTTTCAACAATAGAGTAATATTAACAATAACAAAGGAAAAATAAAAGTTCATTGACAACTCTTCTAATATCTTCCTTTGTTATTTGACACACTAAGATTTTCTACTTCTTTAACTTTAAAGCTCTCTTTACTTTTTTCTCTACCAAATACAGTTTTTAAAACAGCATTTTAGATACAGAATCACTAAATGAACACAAGGCAGTGCTGGACCATTTCACAAAGGCTATTTCTTTTATTTCTTTAGCGCTTTACATGAAATCCAGAGCTTTTGGGGGTTCACTGAAAGGGAGAGACTTTCCAGCCTTCTTCAGTGAAACAACATAATTCTTTAGAAACAGATATTTCAATTTTGTGCTCTTTGCTGTCACATGCTCAGATAGTGCTTTAGCAGAAGCAACAGTGTTGTCTAAGGAATAACTTTTCATATGGAAGGATATGCTTCTTCCTCCTAGTTAATTCAGATTTTCATTCTAATAAAATACCACTTTTTTTTTTTTTTTGCAGTACGCGGGCCCCTCACTGTTGTGGCCTCTCCCATTGTGGAGCACAGACTCCGGACGCGCAAGCTTAGCGGCCATGGCTCGCGGGCCCAGCCGCTCAGCAGCACGTGGGATCCTCCCTGACTGGGGCACAAACCCGTGTCCCCTGCATCGGCAGGCAGACTCTCAACCACTGCGCCACCAGCGAAGCCCTAAAATCTCACGTTTTTGATCTCTAAGAACATCTACTACAGAACACTGGCAGAACTGAGGTGTATGCAGCAATTGCCCAGTATGTCTTTAGGAGGTCTTTGGTATCTTCCAGATTGCAAATTATACAAACTGTAGAAAAATATGGTGATAGGTTTGTAAACTGAAAACTAATTCACTAATCACTCTGCCATGATGCTTATCTTATCAACTGCAAACTCCAAATGTCCTCCACAATTTTTTAAAATAAGTACAGCCTGCCAAACTACCACCAGTCCATGGTTAGAATTTTCTAAAGAATTCTATTACTGCTCTTTATTTCTGCAAAAACAGTGTTACTGAGGAAAATGACATGTGAAACGCTAGATGAAACTATGTCTCTATCTATCATCTTGATTTTGTCTGTACTTTCCACATCACCCTTCAAGGCACAAGTCTGAATAACAGGGTTACTTCTATCTTAGAATTAATCTGCCTCAAATTCAAGGTTTCTTTTAGCCTGTGAAACTCTCTTAAAATGTCTTCGTCCTTAGATTCCATTGTTATTAATTTTAAAATGGGATTCCAATAAAGTTTTATTTTTCAATTCAAACCAAAAGTGACCATTACAAATAACCATGGGTTATAAAGAGTTATTAATTTCTATTTTAATAGTATTTTGATTAGACTACCATCTGTACAAATTCTGATTTTGAAATAGAATTTTCTTTGAATTCTTTTAGAAATTCTTTTATAACCGTTTTGTGTTATAAAGAAAAATAAATGTATGTGGTATCCAGATTTACATTTTTATAAATTGCATTAATCTTGATAATTATCTTATGTAAGACTGTTTTCCCTCAATTTTACTAAATTGAATATTTAAAATCTAAAATTAGTATACTAAGGATATTGACCAAATTGGTGGATTAGGAGGACATGGAGCTCACCTCACCCCAAAAACACATCAAAAATACATCTACATGTGGAATAGTTCTCACTGAAACTGACTGGAAACTGGCAGAAAGACTCCTGTACAACCAAGGCTGTGAGAAAGATCCACAAGGAATTGTGAAAGAAGGAAAGAGAAGGATCAGTCTGGGACTTGTGCCCCTGGGAGGGGAGTCAGAGGCAAAGGGAGATTACATGGGTGGAGATCTGCCCTAGGGAGTGAGCAGTTCAAGCCATATATTGGGTGCCCCAGTCATGGGATCCAGCACAGGGAAGAGGAGTCCCATTGGCTGGTTGAGAGCCTGCTGGGATCAACAGTGGGGATGTGGGAAGCCTGGACCTCACTCCTAAGGACATGTGAGAATTGGCTTGCTCCTGAAGTAGGGCAGAGAGGGGAGGATTGAGGACTGCTCAAGTGGCTGCCTAGTTTCCAGTGACTACCTCAGGGGGTGTCCCAGCCTGAGCCAAGCAAATGCTCCCACCATGCTTACTTCACATGGCAGGTACGCAGTGGACCAAAGGCTGCCATGACCAGGGATCTACCATGGGATGCAGAGGTGACTTAGATCTGGGTCAGGGTCGGAGTGGGACTAGGGTGGCCATTGCTGGTGCTTTTAAAGGCAGCATATCCGGGGTGGTACCAATCTCTAAAGGAATATAAATAATAATATAATAATATTTTACTGTTATCTTAGAATTTTTTTTTTTTTTTTTTTGCAGTACGCGGCCCTCTCACTGTTGTGGCCTCTCCCGTTGCAGAGCACAGGCTCCGGACGCGCAGGCTCAGAGCAGGCCACGGCTCATGGGCCCAGCCGCTCCACAGCATGTGGGATCTTCCCGGACCGGGGCACGAACCCGTGTCCCCTGCATCGGCAGGCAGACTCTCAACTACTGCGCCACCAGGGAAGCCCTGTTATCTTAGAATTTTTGACTTTTAAAATTAATTAAAAAAAAAAATGTGGTGGTTTTATACTATTCATAACATTTCATTTACTAGTATGGAAATTTTATAATTTATTTCTTTTCTTTTAAAAATATCATTTAAATATTGCCTTGACTAATTAACTGGATGATTAAATATCTTGCCTGCCCTCAGGGACATTCTAAAACTTGTATAAAAACTAGTTCAAAATACCTCCCCTCCCACATTCAATGTTATTGTTACCCGGAATGGTATTTCTTAATTTTTCTAGTTCCAAATTAAGCAACATTATCATTGCTATTACTTTATTTTTCACACATTATATCCTACCTACTTTACTAGTGGATTTAGCTTTGTTTTGCCTAATTTGTTTCTTTTTGAATGTCACCCTTTTTTCCTTCCTTCTTCTCTTCGTCCAATTCCAGATCATTTGCCTTCCTGTTTAAATACATTTTGGGGGATCAAAGATTTTATGATCATGTCTGTTAATAGCAAACTCTTTCAATTTTTATTCACCTGAAAGCACTGCATTTACTCTACTTTTTGAACAATAAATATACTTTATGTACAATTCATGAATGAAGTATTATCTTGCAAACTTTAAATAATAATAATTGCAAACCTGTTTAGCATTTAAAATTTACCAGAGCCTGGGAACATATAGTTTCTGAGCCTGGGAACATATAATTGCTGCTCTGTGCCTACTCTAACATATGTATTAGTTATTATTTTTATCCCTCTTTTACTGGTGAGGAAATAGATGTGCACAAAATTTAATTATCTTGCCTATAGTCATAGAGTTAGTAAGTGACAACCATGGAATTTAACCTTGGCACACCTGCACTAGAGTCTGCTTTGTTAAGATTTGATCATCTATGGTCTACTGTTTTTGTTGAAAAGACAGCACAGTCTAATTTTTGTTCTTCTCTTGAGTAGGGGATAATTTTAATATCTTCTCTTTTCATTTTGTATTCTGCCCTCTTAATAAAATATGTCTACAAGTTAATTTATCCTACTTAACACATAATTCCTATATCAATAAATTTATGGCTTTCTTCAGCTCTCAAAAATTCAGTTATTACATTTTCATGTATTGCCTCTCATTTATTTCTCTACTTTATTCTTTAGAAGTTCTGATTAAATGTATGCCAGAATTTGTCACTGTATCTCCATATATTTTGACTTCACTTTTATAAACTACAGCTGCTTTGATTTCTGCTGCATCCTTTGTAGTTACTTATGACCCAGTTCCCAAGTCACTAATTCCCTGTTCAATTCTGTCTAATTTATTGTTCAATCCACTCACTGTCCTTTTTATTTTTTTGAGTTTTAACAAATATATTTCTTTCAAACCTTTTTTTTTTCAAAAGAATTAGTCATAGATGTAGCTTCTTGTGATGTGCTCATGATTCTCATCTTGCATTCTTTAAGAATTTCCCACATAAATATTTTATACTCTTTATCAGATAGCTATGTTAGCTTTAGCTTTTGTGTTTGCTCAGGAAAATATTCATTCAATATTTAATATTGCTATTGCCTCAAATAATAACTTCCATTATTTATAAATAAGAGCAGAAACATTTGGCTATCCTAAGTTAAAATTTTTTATAAATATTATTTTTCATGAGAACACTTCTATAATTTTTATTAATTTTCTCAAGTTAAAGATGAGTCCTGAGGTTATTATAATTGGAAAAGCATGCTTAAGTGTGGGGTTCATACAATGACTACCTACCTACCTACATAGACTTGTCTATAAACTTGACAGTTCAGTTGTCCATAGGTTGACATAGGTCACACAGTATTATCATGCATAGTGAAATCACTGTTCATTAATTTGAATGTATCATATATACTCTCAGATATACCTTATAAGGTGATAAGAACTACACTACACGTCTTACAGACTCAGACAGGATATCAGATAGCTAAGAAAATTTGTGAATGCCCCTTCAGGCTTGGGGGTTCTCCCTCAGTCTTAAACTGCCTCATATAAGCCCCTGTCATCTGGTTCTATAAATCAGAGGGATTAAATTTTGTCACACATATCACTGTGTGTTATTTCAATCAAATCTTGTTATATCTCTGTATGGATCTCTTTAAATAAACTCTTTGCCTATGGTGATACATGTGAGAAGTTTGAATTTTAGTATTTTTAAATGTTTAGAACATGTATTCTCAGTGAGCATACATATATACAAGTTCACACAGCTCTCATATAAGCAGAGATATTATTTAAAATACCACCCCTTTTATGTAGGTATAATGCTGTATTTCAATAAAATCACATCATTTTTTAGAATTTTGTTATTTGTTGCAAAACATATATTTATTAAGCACTCATAAATAACTTCTTGCTCCTCACACATTAACAGAAGATACTGAATTACACTGTGCAGAAGAATTACCTACATTTATTGACTAATTTCCTTTTAGCCCTACTACCTGGATTGCTTAAGAAACCAACTGGGATTTCATTCATACACTCATCATTAGATTACATTCTCTAAGACTGTACTTTTTTCCTAAAATTTTATTTTCTTGATTTTGCAGCTGAACCTCTAAATACCATTACATTATTATTAACCATTGTTTACAGAAAAGAAAAACATGGTATTATTGGTAGTGACTTTATGTATTATTTTGGAATCACTTGTCCTCTTCAATGCCTCATCAAAATTTTTTATTAGAAAAAATTTTTTTTGTTTCACACACATAAAAATATTTTCTTGGGAGACAGTTTATAATTGGTTGTAAAAAATAACCAACATTAGTAAGGTTTATCTTTTGTACACTTACTAATAAACTCCTTTGTTCTATGTATAGAAACAATAAGAATGCGAATAAAAAAGCTACCAAAAATAATGCAATGACAAATCCCATTTGTGTCGAGTCAAGGAAATATGGATATAATCAGGAATTTTTTGTTTTTAATATTTATTAAATCTATGAAAATTTTAATCAAATGCTCAGTGATTTGAAGTCTATTCATCCACTTATGAGAAATTAGTTTAATTTAATAAATGAACTTATGTATATAGAAAAAACTAATGTGTATTCTAAAGAAAAATAAAACATGTTCATTAAAAAGGGATACAACCTCTGCAAAATGCTGCAATTCTAGGGAATGTGAGGGAATGTGAGGTCTTCCTGCTCAGACCTCCTAGTCCGTCTCATCAGTAGCACTGTAAAGAAATGTTAAGAGTATATAACGTCTGTCCCCAGTCATGAAGTTCATAGAGAAAAACTGTTTTATTCAGAAAATTACATTCTAGCCCAAGTCCCAGAAATTGAAATATGTTAGGTTAAGTTCATAATTCTTTAAGGGTCCCTAAATGTTGTATATAAAAACGTGAAGACTATATTTATTTCCATACCAATTTACATATGAGAGTTCATAACTCTTACTGTCACCTGCTGTGCTCTCCTTCATTTTTTCTTTTAAAAAACAGTGAAAAAAATTCTATTAAGATACCTTCTAAACCATTTTGTAGATTTTAATATAAATCTAGATTTCAGCAATAGTATTACATAAATTATTCAAATAAAGAGGATAAACTTGTAGTTTATTACTGTTAAAAGTAATAAATCTGCTCTGTTATACAGGCTCACATGCTGAGAAGAACATTATTATTGTGGGGAAAGATGGCAATATATAATGTTATTTAAAATTCAGCTTCTTTTCCTGCTAAGTTTTCTAAGTAGATACTGACTAAGTATCTACACCAGTATTGATAGTGTATTGGGTGCCTGAAAGAATAGAAATAAAATAGAAAGTAGAAATTAATGTGTAGAATTGAAAGAAGCTTTTCTAAGTCTCAGTTTCCTCGTCCATAATTTGTGGAGATTGGACTAGATCTTCTCTAAGGACATTTCTGCCTGTTAATTATTATGATATATATTTAACAGTGTAGGAGAGAGAGGAGTCACTCAGTTTTGTCATGCAGAAAGAATGGCTCTATTTAAACTAGATGGATGTTTCATTATCATTACAACTTTTCAGTGTAAGAAAGAGAAGCTTGCCCTAAGTGGAAATATAGTTCCCTCTTGACTGTAAAAATTATATAATTATGGTTGTACCTAAAACACAATCTTTCTCATTGGTGAATCACAAAGGGACTATAAAGGACAGTTGTCCCTGTGTTGTCAGATGTAAGAAAATGATATTATGCTCAGACAGATGTGTACACTCTACATTTACTTAGTATGTGCTGTGTGAAACCCACACCATTATCTGGACTGAGGAGAAATATAAAATTAAAAGGAAAAATAACTGAGAAAGGAAAACAACATTCCTGGGACGTCTGAATTTAATATTGATTAATTTCATTAATTCTCCTTTCGTTTCCCTCCTATCCATTCTGTAGTGCTTCTCTTTCTAAAACACAGAAAATATTATTTTCCTTCCCTAACAATAGCAAGATGTAAAAAGCTAAACTCCTTCACACAAATATAAGTTTCTAATCTTGTCCCTACGCAATCTACCTATAATATTTCCCATTCCCAATCCATCTCCTCCTGGGATTAGCTTCCTCCTTTTAGACTCAACTCAAATGAATCATCCCTCAAGAAACATGCCCTAATTTCCTCAGCTGCAAATAGTTGGTCTTATTTCTTTTTACCACAATATAGTATACTTATTTTTCAAGTTATATTCATTTCAGTTTTTCTTTCCTTATACCAATGTATTCACATACCTGTCGCCCTTCCCTGCCCTGTCAATTAGGTATTAAGCACATTAAGGTTCTCATTGGTTGTGTTTATATTTGTTTGCTTATCTCTTGAAACAGAGTAGGTACTCAGTAATAGATGTACTATTGAATAACTTGATCATCAAAGAAGTATATTGGGCAAAGTTGGGGGAAAAGGAGGGAGTATGAACTTAGTTTCTGAATGTTAACCATATTAAACAGAGCATCTGCTAAACTGTACTTATACTCTGACTCAGCTTGTGATTAAATAAGAAAAAAAGGCACAAGCATGTGTTTTGAGATGGTAATAAGCATATTCAAAACCTTACTACAACAAAAGCAATCATTCAGTCTAGATGAAGCAGACACAGCTTCAGTAAGTTTCTTTATTGTAGCACTTATAAAATCCATAAATCTTGAAAATGAATCAAGTAAGGATGTTATGCTACAATGAAGTTTCCAAAGTTAAAAAATCCATGCTGTTAATCAGAATGAAATTTTACAAGCGGGTCACACTCATACTGCTTACACTCTTAAACTGTGTTTTAAGAGTCTCCACTTGAGATCAGGGGGTGGGGTAGAATAGCAGAGAATCTGTTAAAGTACTGTCTATACAGGTTTGCCTGAAGCACTATTAAAATATAGCACACACAAAAAAAATGTCTCTTAACTGAGGGAAGTCCTGGGGGAGAACTAATCCTGATGAAAGAGAGAACCAAGCTTGATGAAGTTACTCACTTAACATGCTGAATACAAAAGTAGAGGTAATTTGGAGAACAAAATCAGGACTAAATCAAATATGTATGTGGTCCAAGTTCCTACACAAACGTCTGAAATCTTGAGGGAAAAGGGGTGTAAATCTTAAAATCTCTGGTCTCTAAACTCTAAAAATTATCAAAGCATACTTGCAGGACTGAATAGCAGAGAGAAGTGATGAATTCTCCTTCCGTAGAACTCTGTGCTCTTAACAGCACAAGTGATCAAAGCATTAGTAGTGGGCTTCCTGGAGCAGTAGCAGGCACCAGAGAAAATGCTGACCCATGGGAAAACTTCACTCCTTAGTCAGGAAATGGTAAAGTTGCAGCTTTACCCAGAGAGACTCAGAGACAGGGAAGAATTTGATTCTCAAGATGTATGCAGGTCTTTTGAGTAGGAGAGGGAAATTATCAGGGGAAAAATGCTGATGATTCTATAAAATTCCCACTAGTTTTATTCAAAATAATGACATTCATTTCAATATTCCATTTACACTAGAATCCAATAGAAGGCTGAATGTGTTAAGACTACAGAATTTAACTTGAATGCATGCCCTTTCCATTTTTAAAACAATGAAATATTTCAGATTTACAAAAAAAATGTGTAGAATATAATGAACAACCACATACTCACATTTATTAAAAGTAAATCAAAACAAATTAAGTGCTGCAAACAGCCATGGTCTGAATGCACAATCCACAAAGTAAAGTGGAGGGCACAGGACCAAGCACAGCGGCAGTACCAACACTTTCTATCATCTTACACTTATTTCAACCCCTACTTTTTAATTTTCACCATTTTTTTCCAAGTCCTGGCCAAAACATGTTTATGTGGGATTTAGACTTAGTCTCCCAAAAGTAGGCACACTTAGTACAGGGCTGCTTACACCATGACAGCTGTTTTCCATAGCATGGCAAATCAGTCAAGACCACATGGGAGGGTAGGTAAAGGGGAGGACAGAAATGAAAGCTTTAATGCTTGGTATACCTTAACAATCTTGAAAGTAATATACCATCACTTCTGCTATATTCAGTTGACCCATCACACAGAGTAATCATACAGTGTGGAAGGACAATATACAATGGTGTTAATACCACATGGCAGGGATCATTGCTGACCATTTTGAGGCTAACTACTGACAAAGGTTCTTTGCTTAACCAAACTTTAATCAGGCTTCTGAACCTTCTTCCAGGCTCATCTGTGTACTTTCTTAAAAAAGCTAATTTTAATGAGAACCCTGCTAGGTCGGATTAACCAGAACCCCCCACCCTCCATATCTGATCACCCTCATTATCTGATCAGGCCTTTCATCCTTCACCACCCCCCAGGTGATGTCTGATCTCCCTGGCCTGTCTTCAGCAAGAATCATGCTCAGTAAGTTTAGCCAGAATCCCCATTATCCTTATGTTTCCTCTTAGTAATTTTTCATCCACTGTCCTCCATCCTATTCCTTGGCTATAAGCAAATTCCCATGTGTCCATGCTATATTTGGAGTTGGACCCAATCTCTCTCATCTACTGCAAAATTCTATCTTAGTTGTCCCTATACCTATCACCTATACCTAATAGTCCTGAATAATGCCTTACCATCTTTAGCAAGTGCCACAAATAATTTTTTTCTTTATTACTACCTGCATTGCAGCTGACACTAACTACCCAGAGTGAGCACAGATATTACAGGTTAATGGCCCAGAGCCCACAAGACTGTCCTCACTGCAGACTACAGCTGCAAGCTCCAGGTTTCTCTGACCAACTGTGCTCCAATCTGGGAGTTCCCACTACTTCCTCAAATTCGGTAATTTGTCTGAAGGATTTACAGAACTCAGGAAAGTGCCATATTTATGATTACATTTTTATTCTAAAAGATAAAAGACAGGACCAGTCAAATGAAAAGACATATAAATTAAAGTCTGGGTGGTTCCCAAATGTGCAGCTTCCATTGCCTCAGTACTCATCACTCTCTTAGCACTCCATTTATGATTACCAGTGAGTAAAGTTCACTGACCTTCAGGTGTGCAGTTATTTTATTGGAATTTCATCTTGTAGGCATGATGGATTGAGTCACTGGCCTCTTAGTGGAACTCAATCTCCAGCCCCTCTCCCTTCTCCAGAGGCCGAGCTGATATCACTCAAAGGCCTAACTGTCTAATCATCACATGGTCTTTCTCACACGTCCAGCTCCCATCCTGAAACCATCTCGGTGCCCAACATTAATAAATTCCTTAGTGTAAACTCAGGTGTAGTCTGAGGAGCCCATCATTAATAAAAAAGATACACATGTGGGGAAATTCCAAGGATTTAGAGTTTCTCTTTCAGGAGCTCAGAACAAAGACCAGACAAATTCTTTATTACACAGTGTTATCCCACCCTGCCTCTTTTTTTCCCTAAAGGAAGTAAACTGCCTACAGAGTGAACATGCCATTAGGGCATATGGAACTCTTTCAATATGAAAAGAAGTACATAATAGCAGAAGATAAAAGTGTTCTTCCTCCCAAATCAAATTGATCAGGTTATCATAACTCAGAATTCATTTATACATAATGTGTTTAAATAATATCTTATTGCAATTTCTCTAAATAATGCAGATCATGATTTTTATTTTCATTGTAAGATGAAAAGAAAAATGATTGAAATACCAAACAAGCTGTATGATAGCCAGGACTCATAATTATTAAAATGAAGTATTGTAATATGTGTTCAAATTAATCTCCAAACTAGTACTATTTAACAAGTAATGTTTGGACTTAATCCAGCCATTTTGTTTTATCATCTGTAGTATACTATTATCAAGGGAGTAATTAAAGGCAATAAAATTTTCTTGGTCTACTTGTCTAAACCTTAGTTGGCAAATCTTTATTCATTCTAGAGAAACAATGTGATTGTTTTTCACTTTGTTGGTATATAAAGTTGGTATGTTGATTGATTTGTGTACTTGTTCAGCTTTTATTCATATATCTTTTATATAATTTAGGGTTACTTGTTTGATATGAGTTTCTAGAAAGCCAAGTGTTATATATTTAATTCTCTTTGTCATGCTGCAAGAAGAACTACATTTGGATTTTTTTAAAAATATTATAAATGCCATTACATGATAACAACATCTCAAACTCACTAAGCAGTTTATGCTTTTCCATTTTGAGGCAATAAATTTTATCATGTAAATATTATCTGTAAAATTCAAATATTTTAAAAACAATCAAATGAAGTACAAAATTAGAGGTGTTTATTGACCAACAGAACTATGTGTTTTATTTTGTTGTTTTTTTTAAAAATCGCACACTTTTATCTTCCAGTGAACACTGTTGCATATCCTGAAGAACTATGTTAACTTGCCAGAACTGAACTTTGATATATATGTAATATAAATTAAGCCCAAAGACATTATATATATTTTTTTCTTCTAGTTTTGAAATGGAATCCATTTGAGGGGGCTTGAATAACTGCAGTGACTCCAATGCAGTTAAGCAACTAGTTGGTTACCAGGTCATTACTTTAGATGTACTATTGGATAAAATTATGAAAAAAAGCACATTACCTATCACTTATTTGAAGGTTAATACCATGATGCCCTTATCTGTACCATGATCTCTTTCAGGAGGAAGACTTCTTCAAATGTGTAGAGCAAACAATTATTCATCTAGTTATTTGTGAGTAACAAATAATAACTGCACACTTTTCTAGGAGGCAGTCTATTAATGAACATTATATTGAGATATAGATATGAGTGATTGACAACTACTATTTTAAATAGTGTTATTATTAAATGCAGGTTATAAGAACTATGATAGCGAAATACCTGATAAAATAGAGGTAAGAAGATGATAAAATATGAGAGAATAATTATGGAAAAAATAGTAATTGATTTAGATCTACAAAAATGTAGATGGGCTTCTGCTTCCAGGACACAGAGTACTTTCCCCTATTCATGCTAAGTACAACTAAAAAATGTAGACATTACATATAAAACAAAAATAATACTCTAAGGAGTGAATAGAAGAAAGCAGACTTGCTGGGTTACTTCAGGACACAGGGAACAACATGGTGGGGGTTACTTGGGTTTTCTTTCTGTCTCGTATATACCAGGCTGAGTGTTAAAAAGACTGCTATTATGGAAACTCAAAAAGACAAAAAGAACTACATCCAAAGCCTATTATCTCTAGCCAGAGTAGTAAGAAAGCTTTCTAGAAAGAAAAAAAATAAAAAATGAAAAATAACTTTACATAATAACTGCTCTACTCCAGCTAAGCATCACACACACACACACACACACACACACACACACACTCACACACACAAATATAATCCTCTATCCCCACACATGTAAGCAAAGGCAATGTGAGAATCCTAGACTTCCACCATAGAGAGACTCTATGAGGTACACCCAATATGTAATGTTGGAAAAGACCAAATAGACAGCTAAGATTCTCACCTCCACTGGAAGTAGAAGCACTGTGCTTTCAGTAAACTCCACTTGAGTAGCCTGGATTTCCTTCACTTGCAATAATGAGGTGCTCCTCCCTCTCTCTGCTAGAGTGATATCAGAAAAGGTCTAGAGAAGAGCCATGACTTTCACATTCCCTTAGCAATAATGAAGCTTTCCCACCAGTGTTAGTGGAGACCACTAGGGAAGTCAGAATTCCCATCCCCATCCAGCAGTAATGAGGAGCATGCCCTTGTTGGCTAATGGAGGCCCAATGAGAAACCTGATGTCCTACCTCCATCTGACAGTACCAAGGTGGTGCCCTATCACTTGCCAAAGTAGTATCAGAAAAATCCAGCTAAAACAGAATGTTTAATTAAGATCTATTCTCATAATACTCAAAATGTCTAGTTTTCAGTAAAAAAAATCACTTATCATGCCAAGAACTAGAATATATCTCAAACTAAATGAAAATGGCAATGAATAACACTAAAATAGCAGGCATGTTAGAATTATCTGACAAAGATTTTGGTACAGCTATGATAAAAATGCTTCTGTGAGCTATTACATACATGCTTGAAGCAAATGAAAATATACAAAGCTTCAGCAAAGAAATATAAAGTTGTAAGCAAAGGAAAAAAAGACATGACTAAGAACTAAATGGAAATTTTAGAACTGAAAAATACAATAACCAAATAAAAAGCTCAGTAGAAAGGCTCAACAGCAAAATGGAAACAATCAGGAAAATGGGAGGTCAAAACAAACTACCCAATATGAACAAAGGAGAGAAAACAGACTAAAAAAATTTAAGAGAGCCTCAGGGACCTGTGGGATTATTTTTTTTAAAATCTAACATATGTGTCATTAGACTCCTGGAAGGAGAGTAGAGAAAGAGGGCACGTCTGATAAAGTACTTAAAGAAATGATGGTTGAAAACTTCCTAAAAATGACAATGAATATAATCCTATAGTGTCAAAAGGCTGAACAAACTCTAAACAGGATAAATTTAAAGAAACCCAATCCAAAACATATGTTAGTCAAACTTCTAAAAGTTAAAGAAAAAGAAAAAAATCTTTGAAGCAGCAAGAGAGAAATGAAACCTTATGTAGAGAAAAAAAAACAATTTGAATGACAGAAGACTTCTCATTAGAAACTGGAAGCCATAACGAGGTATCACAATATTTTTCAAATATTTCAAAAAGAATTTCCAACTCAGAATCATCTACACAGTGTAGTATCTTTCAGGAATTAAAGGGAAACAAAGACATTCTTAAATTATTGAAAAGTAAGAGAATTTGTCCCTAGGAGGTTTACCTTAAAAGGATATATAAAAATGTTCTCTAAACAGAAGGAAACCAACAAAGAAGGAATCTTGGAAGATCAGAAACAAGAAAAGAACATGATAAGCAAAATATGCATAGATAACTAGACTCTTGTTCTCATGCATCTTCTCAATTATTTTTGGCAGGTGAAACAAAAATTAGAACACTGTCTGATGAGATTATAAGTGTCTGTACAGAAATTATATAAGGGGATTGTATTACAAATAGGGGAGGGCGAAAGAACTTAAAAAGAGCTAAAGTTGCTGCACTAGACTTGAAATGGTAAATGTCAAAATAGAATTTTATTTAAAACAGAATTCTATTTAAAATAGAATTCTCAAAAATGTTTGCTCAAATAACTAAAGAGAAAGTAGAAAAAGTCAACAGATATGCCAAATAAGACTAGAGAGAACAAAGAAAAACCAAAAAAATAAGTGGTAGAATAAACCCTAATATATCATAGTTGTATTAAATGTAAATAATCTAAATGGGTCAGTTAAAAGGCAGATACTGCAGAGTAGGTTAAAAAATATGATTCAAATATATGTTGTCTATAAGTAACTTGCTTTAAATATATTGAGATAGGCAGGTTGAAAATTAAAGGATAGAAAAACATGTATCATGAAAATATTAATCAAAGGAAAAAAGGAGTAGATAATATAAGTAGAATTCAGTACAAAGAAAGTTAGCAGAGAGAGACTGGAATAATATATAATTATTAAAGGGTCATTATACAAAGTAAACATACCAATCCTAAATACATATGCACCTAAGAAGAAGGCAGCAAAATAGTGAAGCAAAAACTGATAGAATTCTAAGAAACAGATAAGTCCACAATTATAACTGGAACCACAAATACCCTCTACCACTAATTAATAGAAAAACTAGACAGAAGACAAAGAAGGACATAGAAGAACTCAAAAACAACACCAGCCAACAGTATATAATCTATACACATTTAAAAAAAATGTGACTCAGCAACATCAGATATACCTTCTATATAAGTGATCATAAAAGTATAGCAAGAATGACCACTTTCTAGACCATAAAGTGCACATACACACAACAACAACAAATTTAGAAGAACTGAAATTATACAAATTACCAATCTCAGAAATGAGACAGGAATAGGAGGACGTGGAGTTCGGATCTCCTCACAAGTACATCAAGAATACATTGGAATAATTCTCACAGAGCACCTACTGAACACTAGTGGAGGACCTCAGAATCTAAGTGGACAAGAAAAATCTTCAAGCAACGAGCTGTTCTTTTAGTTTGCTTTTTCATTTTTTGTTTTCTGTTTAGGTTAGTTTTGTTTTTATTATTGCTTTTGACTTTTGGATTCTCTTGTTTATTTGTGTGTCTTCTGTTTTTTGCTTTCCTTTGTTGTTGTTTGCTTGTTGGTTTGTCTTTTGTTTGCTTAGATTTGTTTTCATTATTTTTCTTGGGTTTTATTTGTGTTTTCTTTTTTTTGTTTGTATGTTTGCTTTTCTTTTTGTTTGGTTTTGTTTTATATTTGCCTTGGGCTTTGTTTGTCTGGGTTATTTTTTGTCATACCATGTGGCTTGGGGGGTGTCTCAGTTCTGAGGCTGGGAATTGGGCCTAAGCCCCTGTGGTGGGAGGACTGAATCTGAGCTGCCGGACTACCAGAGAACTTCAGGCCCCAAGGAATATTTATCAGTGTGAGCTCTCCCAGAGGTCCTCATCTTAGCACCAAGAACCGGATCGACCCAATGGCCTGCGAGCTCCAGTCGTTGCTCAAGCCAAACAACCAGCAAGACAGGAACACATCAACCACCGACAACTATGAGATGACAAAGAAATATGTTACAGATGAAGGAGCAAGGTAAAAACCTACAAGACCAAATAAATGAAGTGGAAATAGGCAATAGACCTAAAAAAGAACTCAGAGTAATGAGAGCCAACAAGATCCAAAATCTCAGAAACAGAATGGAGGCATAGATAGAGAAGATACAAGCAATGTTTAACAAGGACCTAGAAGACTTAAAGAATAAACAGCGATAAACAATAAAACAACTAAAATGAAAAATACACTAAAAGGAATCAATAGCAGAATAACTGAGGCAGAAGAACGGATAAGTGACATGGAAGATAAAATAGTGGAAATAACTACCGCAGAGCAGAATAAAGAAAGAAGAGAATTGAAGACAGTCTCAGAGACCTCTGGGACAACTTTAAATGCACCAACATTCAAATTATAAAAGAAGAGAAAGAGAAAGTGTCTGAGAAAATAATTGAAGAGATTATAGTCAAAAATGTCCCTAACATGGGAAAGGAAATAGTAACCCAAGTCCAGGAATTGCACAGAGCTCCATACAGGATAAACCCAAGAAGAAACATGCTGAGACACACATTAAGCAAACTAAAAAAAATTAAATACAAAGAAAAAATATTAAAAGCAGCATGGAAAAGCAAAATTAAAAATATACAAGGGGGCTTCCCTGGTGGCTCAGTAGTTGAGAGTCCACCTGCCGATGCAGGGGACACGGGTTCGTGCCCCAGACCGGGAAGATCCCACATGCCTCCGAGCAGCTGGGCCTGTGAGCCATGGACGCTGAGCCTGCAGTCCGGAGCCTGTGCTCCGCAACAGGAGACGCCACAACAGTGAGAGGCCCGCTTACCGCAAAAAAAAAAAAAACAAACAAAAAAAAACCACACAAGGGAATCTCCATAAGGTTATCAGCTAATCTTTTAGCAGAAACTCTACATGGCCAAAGGAAGGGGAAAGACATATTTAAAGTAATGAAAGGGAAAAACCTACAACCAAGATTACTCCACCCAGCAAGTATATCATTCAGATTCCATGGAGAAATTAAAACCTTTACAGACAAGCAAAAGTTAAGAGAATTCAGCACCACCAAACCAGCTTTGGAACTTCCGTAGGCAGGAAACACAAGAGAAGGAAAAGACCTACAATAACAAACCCAAAACAATTAAGCAAATGGTAATAGGCACATACATATCAATAATTACTGTAAATGTATACAGACTAAATGCACCAATTGAAAGACACAGACTGGCTGAATGGATACAAAAACAAGGCCTATATATATGCTGTCTACAAGAGACCCACTACAGAACTAGGGACACACAAAGATTGAAAGTGAGGGGGTGAAAAAAGATATTGCATGCAAATGGAAATCAAAAGAAAGCTAGAGTAGCAGTGCTCATATCAGACAAGATAGACTTTAAAATAAACACTATTACAAGAGACAAGGAAGGACACTACATAATGATCAAAGGATCAATTCAAGAAGGAGATATAACAATTATAAATGTTTATGCAACCAACATAAGAGCATCTCATTAGATAAGGCAAATGTTAACAACCATGAAAGGAGAAACTGACAGTAACCAAAAATAGTAGGGGATTTTAACACACCACTTACACCAATAGACAGATCATCAAAATAGAAAATAAATAAGGAAACACAAGCTTTAAATGACACAAATGACCAGATAGACTTAATTGATATTTATAGGACATTCCATCTGAAAAATGCAGATTACACTTTCTTCTCAAGTGCATGTGGAACATTCTCCAGGAGAGATCACATGTTTGGTCACAAATCAAGTCTTAGTAAATTTAAGAAAATTGAAACTGTATCAAGCATCTTTTCTGACCACAACATAATGAGATTACAGGAAAAAAATGTAAAAAATAGAAACACATAGAGGCTAAACAATATGCTACTAAATAACCAAGAGATCACTGAAGAAATCAAGAAAAAAATTTTAAAAATACCTATAAACAAATGACAATGAAAACGCAATGACCCAAAACCTATGGGATGCAGCAAAAGCAGTTCTAGGAGGGAAGTTTACATCAATACAATCCTACCACAAGAAACAAGAAACATCTCAAATAAACAACCTAACCTTACACCCAAAGCAACTAGAGGAAGAAGAACAAACAAAACCCAAAGCTAGGAGAAGGAAAAAAAAAAAAATCAGAGCAGAAATAAATGAAATAGAAACAAGGAAAACAATAGCAAAGGTCAATGAAACTAAAAGTTACTTTGCTGAGAAGATAAACAAAATTGATAAATCTTCAGCCAGACTCAACAAGAAAAAAAGGGAGAGGTCTCAAATCAATAAAATTAGAAATGAAAAAGCAGAAGTTACAACTGACACTGCAGAAATACAAAGAATCATAAGAGACTACTACAAGCAACTATATGCCAATAAAATGAATAACCTGGAGGAAATGGACAAATTCTTAGAAAAATACAATCTTCCAAGAGTGAACCAGGAAGAATAGAAAATATGAACAGACCAATTAGAAGTAATGATATTGAAATGGTGATTAAAAATCTTCCAACAAACAAAAGTACAGGGTCAGATGGCTTCACAGATAAATTCTATCAAACGTTTAGAGAAGCACTAACACCCGTCCTTCTTAAACTCTTCCAAAAAACTGCAGAGGGAGGAACACTCCCAAGCTCATTCTATGAGGCCACCATCACCCTGATACCAAAACTAGACAAAGACATCACAAAAAAAGAAAATTATGGACCAATATCACTGATGAACATATACACAAAAATCCTCAACAGAGTACTAGCAATCAGAATCCAACAACACATTGAAAGGATCATACACCATGATCAAGTGGGATTTATCTCCAGGATGCAATGATTCTTCAGTATATGCAAATCAATCGATGCGATACAGCATATTAACAAAGTGAAGAATAAAACCCATATGATCATCTCAGTAAATGCAAAAAGATTTTGACAAAACTCAACACCAATTTATGATAAAATCTCTCCAGAAGTAGGCATAGAGGGAACCTACCTCAACATGATAAAGGCCATACATGACAACCCACAGCAAACAACATTCTCGATGGTGAAAAACTGAAAGCATTTCCTCTAAGATCAGGAACAAGACAAGGGTGTCCACTTTTGCCAATATTATTCAACATAATTTTGGAAGTCCTAGCCACAGTAATCAGAGAAGAAAAGGAAAAGAAAGGTATACAAATTGGAAAATAAGAAGTATAACTGTCACTGTTTGTAGGTGACATGATAATGTATCTAGAAAATCCTAAAAAATGCCACCAGAAAGGTACTAGGGCTAATCAATGAATTTGATAAAGTTTCAGGATAAAAACTTAATGCCCAGAAGTCTCTTGCATTGCTATGCACTAATAACAAAAAGTCAGAAAGAGAAATTAAGGAAACTATCCCATTTACCATTGTAACAAAAAGAATAAAATACCTAGGAATAAAACTACCTAAGGAGGCAAACTACCTGTATTCACAAAACTATAAGACACTGATGAAAGAAATCAAAGATGACATAAACAGATGGAGAGATATACCATGTTCTTGGATTGCAAGAATCAATACTGTCAAAATGACTATACTACCCAAAGCAATCTACAGATTCAATGCAATCCCTATCAAATTACCAGTGGCATTTTTCACAGAATTAGAACAAAAAAATATACAATTTGTATGGAAACACAAAAGACCTCAGATAGCCAAAGCAATTTTGAGAAAGAAAAACGGAGCTGGAAGAATCAGGCTCCCTGACTTCAGACTATACTACAAAGCTACAGTAATCAAAACAGTATGGTATTGGCACAAAAACAGAAATATAAATCAATGGAACAGGATAGAAAGCCCAGAGATAAACCCCTGTACCTACAGTCACCCAATCTATGACAAAGGAGGCAAGAATATACAATGGAGAAGACAGTCTCTTCAATAAGTGGTGCTGGGAAAACTGGACAGATACATGTAAAAGAATAAAAATAGAACACTTCCTAACACCATACACAAAAATAAACTCAAAATGTGTCAAAGACCTAAATGTAAGGCTGGACACTGTAAAACTCTTAGAGGAAAACATAGGCAGAACACTCTCTGACATAAATTTCAGCAAGATATTTTTAGACCCACCTCTTAGAGTAACAACAATAAAAACAAAATAAACAAATGAGACCTGATTAAACTTAAAAGCTTTTGCACAGCAAAGGAAACCATAAACAAGACAAAAAGACAACCCTCAGAATGGGAGAAAATAGTTGCAAATGAAGCAATGAACAAGGGATCAATCTCCAAAATGTAAAACAGCTCATGCAGCTCAATATCTAAAAAACAAAGATCCAAATAAAAAATGGGCAGAAGATCTAAATAGACATTTCTCCAAAGAAGACATACAGATGGCCAAAAGGCCCATGTAAAGATGCTCAACAGCACTAATTATCAGAGAAAGGCAAATCAAAACTACAATGAAGTATCACCTCACACCAGTCCAAATGGCCATCATCAAAAAATCTACAAACAATAAATGCAGGAGGAGGTGGGGAGGAAAGGGAACCCACTTGCACTGTTGGTGGGAATGTAAATTGATACAGCCACTGTGGAGAACAGTATGGAGGTTCCTTAGAAAACTAAAAATAGAACTATGATATGACCCAGCATTCCCACTACTGGGCATATACCCTAAGAAAACCATAATTCAAAAATTCACATGCACTTCAATGTTCACTGCAGCACTATTTACAATAGCCAAGACATGAAAGCAACCTAAATGTCCATTAACAGAGGAATGGATAAAGAAGATGTGGTACATATATACAATGGAATATTACTCAGCCATAAGAAGGAACAAAATTGTGCCACTTGCAGAGACATGGATGCACCTAGAGACTGTCATACAGAGTAAAGTAAATCAGAAAGAGGAAAACAAACATTGTAAATTAATGCATATATGTGGAGTCTAGAAAAATGGTACAGATGAACCGACTTGCAAAGTAGAAATAGAGACACAGACGTAGAAAACAAATGTATGGACAATAAGGGGGGAAATGGGGGGTTGATTAATTGGGAGATTGGGATTGACATGTATACGCTACTATGTATAAAATACATAACTAATGAAAACCTACTGTATAGCACAGGGAACTGTACTCAATGCTCTGTGGTGACTTAAATGGGTCGGAAATCCAAAAAGGATGGAATACATGTATACATATAGCTGATTCACTTTGCTGTACAGCAGAAACTAACACAATATTGTAAAGCAACTATACTCCAATTAAAAAAAAGAAAGAAATGACACAGAGGATATTACCAAGGTATCAAAAATATAATAGGGAAATACTATGAATCAATAAACAATATACATTTGACAATAGATGAAATTATCCACTTATTGAAAAACGTGAACTACCACAACACATACAGTGTGACATCAATAATTTGAATAGCCCTAATATAAGCAGAAAATTGAATTTGTAAATAAAAATATCTCCCCAAAATTATTTTATCCAGAAATTTCAGTAGAGAATTCTTCCAAATTTTTAAAGAAGAATTAAACTCATTACTAAACAATGACCACTTCCAGAAAATAGAAGAGCAGGGGTCACGTTCCAATTCACTTTTTGAACCTAGCATTGTACTGATACAAAAAATCAAATGCAAGGGCTTCCCTGGTGGCGCAGTGGTTGAGAGTCTGACTGCCGATGCAGGGGACACGGGTTCGTGCCCTGGTCCGGGAAGATCCCACATGCTGCGGAGTGGCTGGGCCCATGAGCCATGGCCACGGAGCCTGCGCGTCCCGGAGCCTGTGCTCCGCAATGGGAGAGGCCCGTGTACCGCAAAAAAAAAAAAAAAAAGAATTGAACGTAACATCTGAAATTATAAAATTTCTAGAAGAAAATATAGGGGTAATTACCTTGATATTGGTCTTGGCAGTGATTTCTTTGAATTTTACCCCAAAGCCAAAGGCAACAAAAGCAAAAATAAACAAATGGGACCACATCAAACTAAAACGCTTCTGCACAACAAAGGAAACCATCAATAAAAAGAAAAGGCAACATTTGGAATGGGAAAAAGATATTTGCTAACCACACACCTGGTAAGGGTTGATATCCAATATACATAAATAACTAACACAACTCAATAGTAAAAAAAAAAAAACAGTTTAATTAAAAATGGTCAGAGGAACCGAACAGACATTTTTCCACATAGGACAATAAATAGGTGCTCGACATCACTAATCATCTGGGAAATGCAAATCAAAACCACATGAAATATTACCTCACACATGTTAAAATGCTATCATCAAAAAGACAAAGGATAACAAGTGTTGTTGAGGATGTTGAGAAAAAGGAACCATGTGCACTACTGGTAGGAATGTAAATTAACGCAGCCACAGTGGAAAACAATATGAAGGTCTGTCAACAAATTAAAAATAAGACTACCAAATAATCCAGCAATCTCCCTTCTTGGTATACAGCCAAAGGAAATGAAAACAGGATGTTGAAAAGATATCTGCACTCCCATATTTATTGCAGCATTAATCACTATAACTAAAATATAGAAATAACTTAGGTTCCATCAACAGATGAATAAATAAAGAAGATGTGGGATATATATACAATGGGATATTATTCAGGAGTGAGAAATGACATCCTGCTGCCTGAGACAACATGGATGGACCTTGAGGGCATTATTCTAAGTGGAATAAATCAGACACAGAAAGACAAATACTGTATGAGTTCACTTATATATGGAATCTAAAAAAGCTGAACTCATAGAAACTAGAATGGTGGTTACCAGGGGCTTGGGAGTGGGGGGAAAGAGGAAATGGTGGCCAACGAGTTCAAATTTACAGTTAAAGATGAGTAACTTCTGAGGATTTAATGTAGAGCATAGTGATTATAGTTAATGATATCTTATCATATACTAGAAAGTTGCCAAGAAAGTGAATCTTAAATGTTTTCACCACAAAAAGGAAACGATAATTATGTAATGTGTTGTAGGTGTGGCATTATGCACTAACACTATGGTGGCAATAATTTTGTAATATATAAGGGTATCAGATCAACACCTTATACACTTTAAACTTACATGATGTTATACAACAATTATATCTCAATAAAGCTGTGAACAAATGAAAAAAGGAAGATCTAAAATCAATAATCTCAACTTCCACTTTTAACTAGAAACAGAAGAGTAAATTAAGTTCAAAGTAAAACAGAAAAAAGAAAAAAACAGAGCAGAAATCAATAAAATCAATAGGTGAAATCAACAAAATTTAAAACTTGTTCTTTGAAAAGATTAATAAAATTGATAAACCTCTAGCTATGAACTGAAAAAAGAGGGAAACATAGGGCTTCCATGGTGGCACAGTGGTTGGGAGTCCGCCTGCCGATGCAGGGGACATGGGTAAGAACCCCAGTCTGGGAGGATCCCGCGTGCCACGGAGCGGCTAGGCCCGTGAGCCATGGCCACTGAGCCTGTGCATCTGGAGCCTGTGCTCCGCAACGGGAGAGGCCACAACAGTGAGAGGACCGCGGACCGCAAAAAAAAAAAAAAAAAAAAAAAAAAAAAAGAGGGAAACATAAATTACTAATATCAGAAATGAAAAAGTGGACATCACTACAGACATCATGAACATTAAAAGAATAAAAGACTACTATGAAGAAAACTATGTTCACAAATTTCATATCCTGGATAAAGTGGACCTATCCCTTAAAAGACAAGATTTGCCTAAACTCATGCAAGATTAGTCTATCTAAATCAACCTATATCTATTAAAAAAATTAAATTAATAATTAATAATTTTCCAAACCACAAAACTTCATGCTCATATGGGTACACTGGTGAATCCAGCAAAACTTTAAGAAAAAAATTAAACGAGTTTTCTACAAACTCTTTTAGAAGATAAGGCAGAGGGAATAGTTCCTCAATTATTCTATGACCCAGGCATTACGCTAATACTAAACCAGACAAAAATATTACCAACAACAAAGTTACAGACCAATATTTCTCATGAACACAGATGCATAATTCAAACTGACAGAATTAAGATTAAGCATCTCTGTTACAACAATAAACACAAATGCTTAAACCTGTACATATATTGTTGGTTATATAACAGGAATAGAAGTGATTTCATTCATGCTATTTCTTCTTCACATAGTACCTTTAAATGTTCATGCTAGTATATTTAAACTAAGTTTTTATGTGAGCTTCTAATACATTCAAAATAATGCTTTCATAGTCACTCCAATCCTTAGATTTGAATCCTAAGTGCTATATATGTACCATATGCTTCTCTTGATTTCACACCCCATCTAGGTTCTCAGCGATAGGTGACTGGGCCACTTGAGCATTTGGACATTTGGCCAAAGAAAGAACAATCACATTTTCTCTGCTGAGAATATTAAACTGATCTAAATACATGATAGCTTAGTTTGAACCATAATGAACATTGTAAGCTTGGTTAGCCTGGAATGCCACCTTTCATTCAGTGTAGACTGAGAAACATAAAATGTTGATATGCAGATTTTTTAAAAGTAAAAAATAACAATACTTCTCTATAGAAGAAGTTGCCTAAATTTCTGATGGATGTCTAAATTCGTTTTAGCCCTTTCCTAAGGCTTGTCTGGAATGCGTGTCATTAAGTTCACAGAGAGATAATTCATGTAGCTATACATGTATTAAATATTTGAAGAACCTACTATGTGCCAAACAGTTTAAAATTGTGGTGATAAAAGAGTAAACAAGAAAATGCCTCTGCCTTCATGGAGCTTCCCACCTAATGAGTGAGACAAGTATTAATCAAGCAAATAGATAAATACTGTGATTTTAGGTAGTACTGATAGGAAGAAAGCTCAAGGCATATTTGAGAAGAGTATGGGTAGCTGTAGGGGACCATTTTGGGCAGTCTTTGAGGAAGTGCCTTTTGAGCAGAGACTTGAATATTGTGAAAAAAGCAAGTCCTACAAAGACTGGAGGAAAGTATTAAGACAAAGTAAACATTTAATATAAAGAGAAATGGAAAGGAAGAATTAAAAAAAGATAAACTAAAGAAAACTATAGCAAAATGCCATCTTAAAGGACTTTAACAACAAGAATGCATTAATATATTAACACTTTAAAATATGCATGAAATGATAAAAATAAAATCAGAATGTTAGGTTATATGTGTATTGGAAATGAAGAAATTAGACCTAGAAAAAATATATGGTACACTACAATGTTAACTTCAATTAGAACTGTGGGTTCTTGGCTGCTTCTTGATTTGTTCTCTGTACCTTTTGTGTATATTTGATAAAACTCATTAAAAGTTTTTTTTTTTTTTTTTTTTTTTTGCTGCTCCGCAGCATATGGGATCCTCCCAGAGCGGGGCATGAACCCGTGTCCCCTGCATCGGCAGGCGGACTCTCAACCACTGCGCCACCAGTGAAGCCCTCATTAAAAGTATTCTTGACAGGGAATATGCTCAATTTGTTTGAGAAGAGCCAGAAGGCCAGAGTAAATAAAGTGATCTGAGCAAGTAAATGAGTAGCCAAAAATGAGGCAGAGTAAGTAAACAGAGGCCAGGTAAGGTAAGGCTTGTTGCATTGAGCTAAAGAGTTTGGCTATTATTCTATTAACTGGGATGGGAAGACATTGTTTGGTTTTAAGCAACAGGAGATATATTTTAGATTATGTTGTTACAGTATCAAATAAATTGAGGAAAATGTTATGAGTAGTCCTACTCAGATGAGTGTCAGTCCATGAACTGTTTTTACCACTCTAGGATAAGCACAAGAATGGAGAGTAAACATTTGAAAACTTGTGTAACATTGTGACGTAGTGGCAAGATAAGTGTGTGATTTTTTTTTAAGCTCATTCACTTTCATTGTATTTTTTAAAAGTGACAGTGTAAGATACATTGAAAACAAACAAAAAGAGCTGGTCATTCACCACAAAACATTTGAGAAGCACGTCCATAAAACAAGTGCAAAAACCCAGAAATCAAAGTTTTATTGCAGTAGACCCAGAATGGTAGATATATTTTGAAAATTAAGCCAACAGAAAGAATTGGTCAAGTGGTATGAGGGAAAAGAGAAATCGTGGAGAGACTTTATATCTTTATAATAACTCTGTTTTTAGTAACTATACTGAATAAGTTTAGGTTTCTCCTACTTGAGCTGGAAGAGCTGTGACTAATACAGTTCCTATTTTATAGATATTAATACAGGAACTTAGAGTGGATGAGTCACTTATCAGAATAACACAAATAGCAGGCAGTAATGCTATGACTTAGACCCGAGTCTATTTAAAAAAACAAAACAAAAAACCCCCACAGACTTCTGCCATTATTTTCATCACTTTGGTTAACAATCTTACTATAAGAAAGTAATATGATTTCCCCTTTAGATTTAATACTATGTTGAATGATATATATCCCCTAACATTGAGCTACCTAGGGAAAAAAATGCTAAGGCAGGATGTATAATGCCCAGTTAAATTGTTTCACTATTTTATTTAGGAATTTTGTGTTTCTATTCATAATTTAGATTGGTCTGTAATTATCTTTTTTAATCAATGCTTATCACGTATAAGTATCTAAGTCACTGTTTCATAAAGGTGCTTGGAAGTTTTCTACCTTTTTCTAGGTTCTGGAGTAATTTAAATTGATTTGGAGATATCTGATTTTTGAAATTTTAGTAGAAATCTCCTAAAATATTATCTTGACTTGGTAGTTTTTTGTATTTTTGTTTGTTTTGAGAATAGTTCTTTGATTTTTTAAAAAAATTCTTCTTTAGAAATTAATTTGTTTAAATGGTCTATTTCTACTAAAAACACTCAGACATACTACAGAATTCATAAATTGAATCAATCACATAGTAAGAATATTTGTAAAAATCTGAAGCATTGCCACTCATCAGAAATCATTAATTAGAAAAAGTAACATTAAATAATGATATGGCTTATTAGAATCTAAAAAAAGACACAAATGAACTTATATACAAAACAGAAATAGACACAGACATAGAAGACAAATTTATGGTTACCAAAGGGGAAAAGGAGGGGATAAATTAGGAGTTTGGGATTAACAGGTACATACTACTACGTATAACATAGATAAACAACAAGGACCTACTGTGCTGTACACCTGAAGCTAACACAATATTGTAAATCAACTATACTTCAATTAAATTTTTTTTTAATTTAAAAAATTTTAAAAATACCAATCATAACATCACAAAACTATAAGGTACTGACAAATAATAATGTGTAAAATTACAAAACACTGTTAAGGGTATGCAAATGAATAAGTAGTGAGCCTTACTTTGTCAATATTGTTTTCATTTAAATTTCTCCCAAATTAATCTATAATATTAATTTTATTTTATTAAATTCTCAGTAGACTACTCATAGATCTAAACAAACTGATTGTAAAGTTAATTTAAACCCAAAATGAACATAAATATTTAAAAATGTAAATAAAGATAAATTTGGAAATTAACATCAAGAAAATAGGCATGTTATAAAATTTACATTAGATATCAGTGAGAAAAAAACTATTCAATCAGTAATATTGAGAAAATTGCCTTGGTAAATGAAAAAATTTGAATTTTCACAATATTTATCAAGTAAATTCCAAATGATTTAAGGACTGCATGTGAAAAAATGAATTAAAAAGCACCTTTAAAATTATTCAAAGAAATTTTAAAAATTCATTTGTAGGGTCAAGTAAAAAAAGAACTCTTTATATAGGAGGCAGAATATCATAACTAATAACGAAAATATTGATAAAGTTGGTAAACATTAAGCATGTTCACATGAAAAAATAAAATTTTACACTTAAAGACTAAAATAATTAAAAATAATATGGAAATATACTAAATGTCTCTACAAATCAGTAAGACAAAAAGACAAACACTCAATGGAAAAAGAAGGTAAGAATTTAGGCAATCTGCATAATCAAATTCTTGAAAATCTAATAAGCATCCAAAAGATATTAATTAGTAATTAAATACATGTAGTTGAAAATAAACATGAAATACAAATTTATACCTATCAAGGATACAATATGAAGGAAAAATTGATGATGCTAAATTTTAGTGAGGGTGAAGCACAGACTCTCACACTGATGTTAGAATTTTAAGTTGTATCTCTCTTTGCAAAGACATTTGACAATATTTAGTGAAGTTAAAATTTTTGTTATCACTCAGCATTTCAACATTTAAATGCATGTTCTAGAAAAGTGAGTATGTGTAACAGAAGTGATGTTCATTGCTTATAATAATTTTTAATATGTGAGAAACCAAATATCAATCAACAGTAGATAGATGAGTATGTTGTCTAGTCTATACATATCAATGTATAGAGATTATAAATAATCTTGAGTGAAAAATAAGAGGAAGAGAAGATAACATTTGCTCATACTTTCAAAGAACATACAAAGCAATGTAGTGTTACATAATAAATAAAGTATAAATATAAAATCATGAAGTAGAAGGGTACATATTAAATATATACAGTTGACCCTTGAACAACACAGGGGTTGGGGCACCAACCTTCCCACCCAGTGGAAAATCTGCATATAACTTAACAGTAGGCCTTCTGAATCCGTGGTTCCTCCACATGGTTCCTTGGTATCCTTGGTTCCACATCCGCAGATTCAAACTACTGTGAATTGTTTAGTACTGTAGTATTTACTATTGAAAACAAATCCACAGATAAGTGGACCACTGCATCTCAAACCTGTGCTGTTTAAGGGTCAGCTGTAGTTGGTTACTTCTTTGGAGAGGAAACTGGTCACAGAATTGGAGGGAGAGAAATATCTATTTTATTTTCAGTATACTATTTGTTTTATATATAAAATATATTATAAACTAGTGCATCTGAATATTTAAAAATTCTGGGTATTGAGGTCCAGTAATAAGTAAAAAAAAAAAAAGACAAGTATGTAGTACACAAATCAAGCATTGGATCTTGGTCAAAGAGTACAAAGCAGCAATTATGTAAGATGAAAAAGTCTAGAGATCTAATGTATGGCATTAAAATCATCATTAATGATATTATATTGTATACTGAAAAAATAAAATAAAATGTTTTATATATGTGTGTAGAAACATATAACAAAAAACAGTAGAAAATTAATAAAATTGCCAAAAAAGAAAAGACATAAATTACAGCCTGAAAAGAATTAAACACAGGGACAAAAACTCTTCCCCATTTGTTTTGTGTTGGCTGTTTATTGTTATGACGAAAGCATTAGTATCATAAAAATGGAAAGTATCTCATTCAGTGGAAAATAATTTTTTTAAAGATTTACCACTGTGAAACCACCTCATCTGGGACAGGTGCAGCTCATCAATCTTATTCCCACTCCACATGAAATGGCAAGACACAATACATTCAGACATAAAAATCCATCCTTTGCTCTTCCCCACCACCTTCCTCTGGTCCTAATTCATTCCTGAAACTGGAGTGAAACTCATGTTTAGGAGCCCTTAGACCAGCTAGATTTCTCATGCTGCCTTTGTTTGTACATCCTGAAGTTGAATTTAATTCATACCAGCCTGAATCATTACCCTGGTCTTTCTAAAACAGCTGAATCCATCAATGCCCAAATCTCATTTATGAGAGGGTATAAAATTTCTACCTATTTTTGTGGCAAATTACTGTTATTAAATGAATAAATATAAACACACATGCACATATTTCATAGCAGAAGACCTTCACATTTTTCTCCACTGAAGAATTTAATTATTTTAATACAGTTTAATATCTTAGGTGAATAAATATTTTTAAAAGCTTAAGACAGTGTTTTGTAATTATGCATAGCCACCTGCTCTGAGTCATGTATTTAGTTTAGAATGCTAAGCCTACAGATTTACAGTTCTTCCATTTAGACTCTGAATTCTGGCCTGAATCTGTCACGTAATTTCTAAGTAGTTTTATACACAGAACAGCCTGAACCACAGTCCAAATCACTAAAAGCAAGCCACCAGTTGTGATGGAGACTAATGTCTCCAAGTCAGAGGGCTTTTATCTGCTATTTATATCAAAGCATGTCCAGCGGCTGAGTCAATATAATAGTGCACTAAAAGTGAAGTGGATAAATATATTCTATTTGTTAGATAATGGTTTTCATATGTATAAATTTATTTTCAACAATTTACTGAGGTGTAGTTATTCTATTTCCCTTGCAAAATACAGAAATGAAGCTTGAGAAAACTGTGAACAGAGAAATCAATTATAGCTTTACTGCTTGGTCTTTAGCCACTAATAAATCCTGAAATGTATTTATTTTAAAAATAAGTTATTAACTAGGAAATATAATTTTGAACATCATGTATACAGATAATGAGTGCAGAAATGTGGATGATAAGCATATGAACACTTCTAGCTTTACAAGTCTGTTACCTTTTGTAACAGCAAATAAACCCTCAAATTGCTTTAATTAAAATAGTTTCGTTTCTTTGCAGCATTTTACCCAAATCACTGGAGCTGAAAGTCAAGAACACCTCACCAGTTTCAACATGCTGAAGGTTGATGCTAATATTTCAATCTTATCTTAAATGCTATTTCAATGAAAAGGTATTTTTAACAGAACATATAGGGAAGGTGAAGTGAGTTGATGATTTCTTTTAGTAATGTGACAGAAAATAATAAAAATATATATGATCTCGATTCTTATGTAAGCTGAGCCTCCCATTTTTGGCCAAATATACTCAATCTGATCTCAAAAAGCAGCACTAACAAGTCAGTTTCTAATTTCATACCACAAAGATAACCATAATCCTTTATTTTAGTGTACTCTGTGTTAAAACTTAATGCCATCTGTAACTTTTTTGAGAGTAGAAATGTCGTTATTATTTGATCTCATTCAGCTCCCACCTGCAATGCAGCATTATCTGTGAGTGATGCTTATATGTGGTGTCCAGGATATTGTAGTCAGATGTAGCCCTGTGGCAAAGAGGTAATCATATTGATTTTTCACTACTGCAGCAAATACTCTTGTGTCCAACTGCTAAGCTTTGGCAAAAAATAAATAAAACCACAACTCTCAGATCTGCTGTTGAAGCAAGATTTCAAGTGCCTTCAAATCATCTGCTGCAAGGTCATTTTGGACAGTATTGCCCTCATTAGTGGGATGCATTGGATATTATTTGCAGCTCTCCAAGCCTTCCACTGACTGGTTATTTTGGGCTATTTTCTTCGCGACTATTTTTAAAGGTGTCAGCAAAAAATGTTAAGGAACAACTTGTTTTATAAATGAAGATATAAGCAATATGTGTGCATGAATAAAATATAACTTTGAGGGAAGGAATGATTTTTAAAAATATTTTAAGAAAGGCTTGTTTTAAGTGTGGTCAGTGAACAAGTTTTTTATTTGTTGATTCTAAATGTTTATCTTGTTCTGGTTTCTGTTGTATTACTAGTATTTCTGTTCAGAAATACAGTAGATAAAATTATCTGATCTCCCTCTGACTGAGAGTTATGAAGTATTTTTGCAGTTACTCTATTCTTCCATTTAGTATATCTACCTTGAGAAAAATGGTTTTTATATAAAATATTAGTCTTTGTTCAGGCCATAAGTAAGGATATAAAACTACTCACTAATTTATTAGTTATAGAACTCTATTTTAAAGCCCTTGAAGTTATTTTCATTCATTTCATTTCTTCATTCAATCATTCCCTTGTTCAAAATGTGCACATTGAGTATATAGGATTCTCTCTGCCCTCAAGGAGCATTATATGTGGGAGGAAGCACAGACATGTAAAGAAATTAATGCAATATCAAGTCAGCTCCAGAATAGAGATATGTCATGATGATGAAAGACCCTGTCACTTCCCTGTTTAACACCCTCTAATGGTGTTCTGGTGTATTAAAGTCCAGTTTTCCTATTAGGTTCTGCATAGTTCTACATGATCTGGGATCTTTCTTGTTATCGCTACTGTCACTAGAGTCCAACCACACTGACGTTTCTTCTCTGTCTCCTCCTTGTTCTTATCCTGGACCTCTGCCTCTTCCTATCCAGGCTCATTCTTTCCCTCCTTCTCTTTCTCCTTCTTCTTCCACTTTAATCAAAAGTAAATCTTTGATTTCTTGCTTAACATTTGGAGCTGATTCCTGTCAACTTTGCCTGAATTCCCAGAGCCATGTGGCTGACAGGGTCTCAGCGCTCCGGCCTGGTGTCAGGCCTGATCCTCTGAGGTGGGAAAGCTGAGTTCAGGACATTGGACCACCAGATATCTCGTAGCCCCAATGCAGGGCAGAAATAGAGACACAGATGTAGACAACAAACGTATGGACACCAAGGGGGGAAAGCAAGGGCGGGGGGGGGTGGTGTCCATACGTCCGTACATCTCTCCCCTGCCCCCCTCTATCTCTCTCTCCCTGTCAAATATTATCTCTCCTCCATTGAAATGTACTCTATCTAGAATGTCCACAACTACAGTGCTCTGTTCAGAGTTGGTAATCAATAAATATTTGTTGAATGAGTAGGCAATATTTTAAAACAATTCTTTGTATCCCTGGTGTCAATTTTAGAACTTTTTAATTACAGGTACTCACTAAATGTTTAGCAAATTATTGAACTCTATTTTCATAATATATATGAAAGATAAGCCAACATTTCAGGTTAGATAGGTATATTACAGACAGATAGAAGGTAAACAGACATGACAAAAGATAACATATATAGAAATATAGAGCCATGAATGATTTATGTAACTTGAAGCTATATGTAACTTTATATGGTTGGGACAAATAGTCCAAATTCAGGGTAAAAAAGTGCTGGATAAGTGTGATGTTAAAGAGTTAGAGAACATGAATGTGGAAATTTACAATGAAAGCAAATTTGGATTTTGTCTATTAAATGATAAGGATTTATAAACAAGAGCAGATGAGAGCCATCAGAAGTTATGATATATTTTGAATATTATTTTATTTCTTATATAGCAAGTTCTTATTTATTTTATATATATTAGTGTATATATGTCAATCCCAATCTCCCAATTCATCCCACCACCACCCCCCGCCCCTGCTTTCCCCCCTTGGTGTCCATACGTTTGTACTCTACATCTGTGTCTCTATTTCTGCCCTGCAAGCCAGCTCATCTGTACCATTTTTCAAGATTCCACATATATGTGTTAATATATGGTATTTGTTTTTCTCTTTCTGACTTCACTCTGTATGACAGTCTCTAGGTCCATCCACATCTCTACAAATGACCCAGTTTTGTTCCTTTTTATGGCTGAGTAATATTCCATTGTATATATGTACCACATCTTTTTTATCCATCTGTCTGTCAACAGTCATTTAGGTTGGTTCCATGACCTGGCAATCGTAAATAGTGAATGAACATTGGGGGTGCATGTGTCTTTTGGAATTATGGTTTTCTCTGGGTATATGCCTGGGAAGTTGTTACGATTCTTGACTTTTTTTCTGATTAAGAGAACAGAAATATCATCCTACTAGCAGTGTAGAGGGGGATGAGACTAGGAGAAGTGAGCACAGGTAGAAATCTAGTATAATAATTAAAGAAAAAGATGGTGAAGGTCTGAACTAAGGCATTGTCAGAGAGGAAGACTTGGATTTAAGAGATACTTCTGAGAGAATGTTAATAAAATACAGAGAGACTATTGTGAAGTAACAGAGGGAGAAAAGAGTAAAAGATGAAGTCCATGAATTTGACTAAGTTACTGGGTATGTAAGTTAGCAATGAAAGGAAAATATTTAGAGAATAAAGGATAATGAGTTTGATCTTGACAATTTGGAGTTTAAGTATCTGTTGTCATCTCAAAATGAGGATGTCTAGATAGCCAGTAGGTACTGGACATATTAGGAATTAGATTTCATGTGAAGAGCAACATGGTCTGCATTGACTCAATAAGTATAACTTTGTGTGGTTAATTAATAGATTTTGCAAGGGTAAATAAATTCACTTCATCAGATCATATAGAGTGAAAAAGGAAGAACCAGGTAAACCTTGAAAATGTCTACATCTATAATTTAGGTTCACCACTGTCTCTTACCAAT
The DNA here is from genome assembly GCF_000442215.2 of Lipotes vexillifer. Classification (NCBI taxonomy): domain Eukaryota; kingdom Metazoa; phylum Chordata; class Mammalia; order Artiodactyla; family Lipotidae; genus Lipotes; species Lipotes vexillifer. Next base: position 2,752,738 of record NW_006794958.1, on the reverse strand, counting down.
GGTAATTACTGATCACCATATTTGGCAAAAATAAAGAGTGAATAATTTTATCAAGTTACTGTATGAACTTACTTTCCCAGTAAAACATTTACAGACATTTTTCTGGCTAAGTTAAATATGTAAATTTTAATGCTATTAGTGAGTTTAGTCAAATATCACCATACAATATATAATTTATCACTTGGCTTTACTTAGAAACATAGTTAATTAACTGTCCCTTAATTCTCGATGTGTCTAGATTTGATATGGATGAAAGTATATTCTAATGAGATAGAAAAGACACATCAACGTGTAACAAAAACAGTTAGAGGTTACGTTTTCAGCTTTGTTGCCTATAGTTTGGAAGGTGATCATTGGCCAAATGATGAGGATTTCTCTTTAGGAGAGCTATCCCTTTTTTATCCAGACATTTTCAACTGGCTCAAATAATGAGCAGAATAAACTAACATATAGGTCCCTGAAGGAACAGAACAAATTAAAATATATGGATATAATGCAAATATGATATCTATACTATGCAAATGATGTGGTGAAAAATAAAATATTTCCCTTAGAAACCTTTAGTTAACTTCTGTGTCCCATATCTACAAATCTACTAGTGAAAGTCAGCTCTACTCATGCAAGTCTCCTGAAGAAATGTTAATGGAAAAAGTAATAGCTTTGTAACCCTTAGTCAGAAAAGAACTTTGCAAACAGAAAGCTACAAGGTAAATTTCACTTCAAGACCCTGGGTTGTGTTTGTCTTCTGTTACACCAAATCAAGCAAAGTGTTGCCAAAAGAGCATTTGGGGTAAGGAAAAAACAAAAACAAAAAACCTATAGACATTCTTGCCAAAAATCTAATTCCTAATACTAGTCTCTACAGTGAACAGTTGTTGGAAACTTGTGATTTATTGATTCAATTACAATTAATTTAGTAGTTGTAACCTCCAAATCATTTGATTGAATTGAGGTAAAGGCCATAATACAAGTGTCTTATTTTATTTTATACTTGCCAAGCTTAAAATTTGCTTTGCATTTGATGCAGATAGAATGGAAATGTACTATTATGGAATACTTTAACATAAGAATAACAGAAAAGTATACCAACCATTTAAAAAGCAAAAAAGACTGTCTCTAGGTGTATCCACATCTCTGCAAATGGCACTATTTCATTCCTTTTTAGAAAAACAAATATCGTATAATATTGCTTATATGAGGAATCTAGAAAAATGGTACAGATGAACTTATCTGAAAAGCAGAAATAGAGATACAGATGTAGAGAACAAACTTATACCAAGGGGGGAAGAGGGGGTGTTATGTATTGGGAGATTGGGATTGACATATATACACTACCATGTATAAAATAGATAACTAATGAGAACCTACTTATAGCACGGGGAATTTTGTTCAGTGCTCTTTGGTGACCTAAATGGGAAGGAAATCTAAAAAAGAGGCAATATGTGTATGCATATGGCTGACTCACTTTGCTGTACAGTAGAAACTAACACAACACTGTAAAGCAATTACACTCCAAAAAATTAAACAAAAGCAAAAGAGCATCACATTATAGTATAATTTAGTCATGTGTTCCATCATCAAATTTCAATGAGTTACTTTACTCAATCTATTCTCTTTTTGAGCTTTGTTGTATTTCATCAGGATGGGGAATAGCTTGGAGAACTTATGCAGGTAGAAAGGTTAGTCCTCAAAACTCATATCTTTCAGAAGAAGATGTGGAGGGAGCCACTGCTGATTAAAATTATACCAGTATTAACTGCAAAGATAGATTGATAGATGCATTCATTTTTGTATAAACAGAGAAAGAGTGAAAATACCCTATTGTGAACAATTCCACTCCTGAATATACTTTACAGATAGGTGTGCTTATGTGTACCAGGAAACATATACAAGAAAGATCAAAGGGTAAACTGTTCACTGACAGTTAAATAATGTGTGCTATAATCACCAATGGCATATTATGCAGCAATAAACATGAGTGAAAGAGTTACATACAATTATATTGATTATTTTTATGGAATAAAGTTTAAAAAATAAGGGAGACATACATATATGCTCTATGATCCCATTTATATACAATTTAAAAACTGAGAATACTTAGAAAAATTTGTGTCCCCCCAAAATTCATAGGTTGAAACCCTAATGCCCAATGTGATGGTATTTAGGGATAGGGGCTATGGAAGGTAATTAAGTCATGGGAGTAGAGCCCTCAAGATGAGATTAGTGCCCTTGCAAGCAGCGCTCTCTGCCAAGTGAGAATGCAATGGGAAGACAGCTGTCTGCAAACCAGGAAATGGGCTCTCACCAAGAACCGAATCTGCCAGCACCTCAATTGTAGACCTCCCAGCCTCCAGAACTGTGAGAAACAAATGTTTCTTGCTGAAGCTACTCAGTCTATGGTAATTTGTTACAGCAGCCTGAGCAGACTGATACAGTACCCTAAAATGAAAGGCAAGAAGAATTGCAATAAAGTCAGGGGAGTTAATTTTAGAGGAGAGGCTAATTATCAGGAAGAGACACACTGGGGGATAGGTTTTGTGCTGTTGACAGTATTTCATTCCTTGATCTTATATAGTTGAACATTTTTTGATAACTGGTTAAGCAATACATTTATGGTTTTATGTATTCATCATGTGTTGTACTTCACAATAAATCTGGTTAAAAACAAAAAGAAAGATCAAAAAGACAATAAGAAAATAAATAATTTTAAGATACTATATAAGGAGAGAAAGTAAATTCAAGGAAGATTACACTCAAATATGATAAAGTGGAACTGAAAATGATCTGTGTGTGTTTTTCATCTATCAGGAGGTTTGTCTTGCCAGGTTGTGCTCAGTCTATTGCTTTGCATATAAGCTAGTTAGCTGAAATATAATGCATGCTACAACTACCAGGATGCTAAATACAGAGTCCTTGTAAGATACATGGCTGGAAAATCTAAAACAAATGAGTTACTTTTATTAAATTAGTGAGAAAAAAATTTAAAAACTATAATAGGATGGTAAAGAGAATCAATCAGAAGAGAAAATGCCTGCTTTAAAAAAATTAACAATAAAGTTGAGTCAAAACTAATCAATGTAGTTTACCTCTAAAATTAAGAGTAATTATAATTCCCTTAATTTACAATGTTTAAAGATTTATGAGAACTTTCTAAGAATCTAATTATGTTCAAATAACATGATACATGTTTTTGCTAATATAGATTATTAATATCACGGATGTCACGTGGTTAGCACTTTTGCATATCTGAATAGAGAGGGAAAAATGTTGTGGGTTGATGTTTTACTAGTATGTGTTTTTATTTCTTGTTATGAGAAAAGTAATTTCTTGATTTCTTAGTGTTCAGATTTATTTCTACTGTATGAGACAATTTACCAAATTAATTCCTAGAATGACTCTGAATAATGTGGCCATGTAAACAATTTGCCTCCTTCTTTATTTCTTGTGCAGTATTAAACTTACCAGTTAAGTAAATAGAGTTTCTAAATAGTATGTATACATGAAACTGCGTAGTGACTTGTGACAGAAAAAGTATGATTAGGGAGAAAGCCAATGAGGTGTTTGTCGCCATAGCTAAAGTGAAGTGAAGAGTTTAGGTAATCACTTGCTTAATTCAAGCATTAAAACTGTTTTTGCTTCAATTGCCTAGATAATCAAAATCAAGCTGCTGGGAATTTTGCCTAAATTTTCTTAGCATTTTGTTCCATTTTTAAGTGGATTTGGCCATAGAAATGTAACTTCAGAATTTTGTAGTGTTATTATTTATAGGGAAATCAATGTAACTTGCTACTCTCATCACTCAAATGTTTGGGTAACTCTGGATTAAATGCAAAAATGAAGTGTCCAAACTTTGTTTTGAATTACTCAGGTTATCTTCTGTTCTTTGCCTCTACCACTTGTTCCTCCTTTGTTCTTCTCCTTGTTTCTTATCTCTTTTATTTTTAATATGCACATACACACAAACACATACACGTTTGTGTACTACCTAACTCCTTCCAAAAAATTTAAGTCATTAATGTATACATTATATTATATTTGAAGGTATGCATAGCTTAGTGAAAGACTGCAAGTTTAGTGACAAATTCCCTGAAGAATCAAGAAGTATTAGAAGTCAGAGCTGGAGTTACTCAAGAGAAGGACAAGCAACTTTCAAAGAACATCATGATATGTTCAAGCATATCATGTAAGACTATCATTGTGAACAGAATATAGTGATGATTGTAGCACAGGGGTAGACAGAATACAAAGTAGAATGTCAAGAGATGGTCATAGATAAAAGTAGAGGCTTGAGAAGGAGCTGTGTGGACCTCCTGGTCTGTTCAATAGATCACCACCAAAGTTCTTTATGTGGGAAAGGGATATAACCAGAGTTTTGAGAGGATCACACAGGCATCACGGAAAATGTACTAATGTAGAGAGAAAAGAGTCACAAGGAGATCAATTAGAAGATGGTTAAAATAGCCCAGGCTTGAAATAAGGGAATAGCAATAGTTACAGGGCAGAGAGTGAAGATTTTTGGAATAATTCTGAAGGATAATAGAGAGAAATTGTAATGTATTGGTTATAGATCATCTAGGGAAAGCATATATATGTTAGCAAGAAGAGAAGCAGAGCAAGAGCAAAATTATTGGAATCAGAAAATTATAAGGAGACAACAATGGTGGAAACACTAATGACCTAAACTGCCAATAAACAGGGAAGAGAACCATAGGGAAATTAGTCTTTGCCCATGAATCTTTTCTTCATAATGGACGCATGATTAAAGTTATACTGTTCAATAATAATTACTCAATATTTTTGCTTGCTTCAACTGAGAACTATCAAATGAATGCGTCAAATATTTGAATGTGCAATAAAACCTAAAAAAGGCAAATTGTTAATAGTCTTAAATATATCAATTAGATATTAACATTTATTTCCTATTCACATTTATTGGAATTTCCTGGGAAAACTAATCACAATTTTTTTTTTTTGATTTATGGAAAAGTTTTTGCAGCATTTTGGTGTAAATGTATATACTTTTCCAAAATCAAGAATTTTGAAAATTAGAGTTATCAAAGGAAATGAGAACTTTTCCTCCAGGCAAACTTCTAACCTTTTACATCTCAGTACAAGTGTAACATTTGTTGTGAATACTATCTGATATCCATCTGTACTTTTGCACTTATATGGTTCCACTTTTTTTTCCTCTACTATAATGCTCATTACATGGTAGTATTATTATTCTGCACATCTATCTCGGCATCCTTTAAAACCAGCACAGTGTCTGGAGCTTATATAATATAGGGAATAGCTAAAATATTTTTTAAAAACATACTAACAGTTTTGCCAGACTAGTGATGACTCTTAGATAGTATACTATCAAAAACAGTACTCAAGTCAAAAAAAAAAAAAATTGCTCTCTAGCCTTCCTAATAAATTGTTTTTTTTAATTATTTTGAATGTATGGTCTTTAAATAATTTGTTTTTCAAAATGTATTTGATAATCAGGATGAGAGTGTGGCTTACCTAGTAACTCAGTAGTTACTAGGTCCTTAGGGGACTTCAATATCCAAGTTAATTCTAGACTTAATATAGTTATTACCTCATAAACAGGAAGCACTTACCCACCCCCATTATCATTTAATTCCTATGGTACCTGTACTGAAAAGGTTTCAATTATAAATAAAAGTTGCTGCTGATCAAAGCACAAACAACTTTGCTGACAAAAATTCAATAACAAAATGAGTGAACCAATTGCTAGCATAATTTCCCTAAGGAGCAATCCTTCCCATGAAGCTAGCCAAAGAGCTCATGTCTTTTTCATGTTGCACCTATATTACATAGAAGAATATTGATTTCTATATTAACTCTCAGAGAGCCTGACCTCCTTATACCAGTGCATGTGTGTTTCCATCTGAAGTGCCACTGAGAGGGGCTGTGCACTTGAATCATTTTCCCCACTACCCTTGGGCTCTCCTTGAGAATAAACACACATACATATTTATGACGTGGTTTCATTTATTTAGGAATCAAAAATAGCTGCATAATGAAAGCAATGAGGTATTTTTAAATGAATAGCAAATCTTATACCCTTAATACGGATGCATGCTGTTAACCCTCAATCCCTAAATTTTTATGGAAGCAGCCTCCTCTCATCACCCTTAGGATAAGATGTTTAACTGTCTGCTTACAGACCTGGATTTAGGAACACAGGATATAAGAAACACTACATTAAGATGGTCCTGTGACATATTTAGCTCTGAATTCTGACGTTTTGTCTCCGGCAGTTGTACATAGTGGCATATTTTCAGGAAAGTGTGGGAACTGAATCCACCCTTAGCCAGAAATGTGAACTTGGTCATCTTTATATTCAATTCCCTTTCCCCCCGTTCTATGGCTCTGTGATTCTGTATGACTATCTCTTCCTGCAATAAGTATGCAACGACACCAGGCTCTCTCTCTAATTCCTTAATCTAAGTGTTGTATGAATTTAATTTAGTTTGAAAATTAATTAAGGGAAAGTCTTATATGATTTCCTTCACCAAGTTATTTCATCTCAATACAGGCAAATTCTTACTAACAAAATAAACAAGAATGGTTGAATTTCAGTCTTCAGGGGAAATTTTTTTTTGGTGAGCTACTCTCAAACAATTACATGTATTTAAACATATACCCTAATTGCCTCATTGGATCCCATTATCCCCTAGAATATCTCTAACCTTAGAGAGGGCTCAATGCCACTTCTGAATGCTTTCATCTGATGAGGTCAGGGCCAAAAAAATAATCATTTTTACTCACTCAAAATTAACTGATTTAAGACTTTAATTATATCTGCAAAATCCCTCATCTTTGCCATATTTTACTGTCTAGAAGCAAACCACAGTCTCACCCACAATCAAGAGGAGGGCATTACACAGAGCATGAGCACAAGGAGATGGGGATCATGGGGGTCATCTTAGATTAATGCCTACCACAGAGACACAGTCAACAGAAATTCCCCAAAGATTAGATAAAATACAGAGTACAGGACAACTCCTTGATTTTTGCCTGAACAAAAAGGAAGGATAATGAGTGATGTTATTTACTGAGATGGGGTGACTAGAAGAAGGAAATAAAATAACTTGCTTTGGACATGTTACATTTAAAATGTCAATTAGAAATCAAATGGGATATTGAGCAAACCATCTACCACGCAAGTATGGAACACAGAGGAGAGTCCAAAAGAAGAGCTAGATTTCAATTTATACTGTTTTATTAAAAAATATATTATATAAAGCATTATAAGGTAAAAACAAATCTAAAAATATATACCTTAAAATGATAAACTAAGCACACACAGAGAGAAATATATGTGCTTATTGCATTTTCATAAACCTTTCCTCAAATATTACATTCTGGAGTAACTGTAACTCTAAATATGTTAATAACTTTATCCTTTACTTGGAAGTTTCTGGAAGTAAAAACATATTGCCAGCTTCATTATAAATCATGCAGACAGTAACTTTCATGTTTACTATTTCACATATATCTCTTTTCATATAATGTTATTGTCTTATTACCCTGTTTATTTCATTTGGTTTTAAGAGTTACAACAATATAATATGTTTAGATGCATATTTAAACACTAAGATTATGAAATTACTAGACTTGATCTGGATGATTTGTTATTCTAGATGAATAAATTCTTTGTTTTAATTATTTCCTGAGAACCAATAACATGGTGGATGAAATGAGAGAAAAAAATTAATATTTATGTTTGCCTTACCTTTCAGAGAAAGAATTTCTGTAACGAAGATTTCTTTATTTATATTTTACATAATTAAAATGTTCATGCTCAGAGAGCAAATTGGATCCCATTATTAAATTAACTATTATGATGATGTAGAATTGGAAAAGAAGTGTGTACTGCCAGTGAACATTTCAAATGGCTAAGCTTTGATGACATTCCAGATAGTAAAAACATCAAAGATTAGAGCTATGTGGAAACAATCTATTTCTGGCAAGTGTGACCCCAATTAATGTGTTCATTTGCAAACTATAAGTAAACATGTTTTATCATAATTTCATTTTTTTGTGCAAAACTGATGTATTGAAACAACAGTCTAGTCAAAACCCAGTCTACTCTGATATTTCCAGTGAACTGAATGGCTTAGAATATCAATCTCTGAACAGATATGGAAGCCATATGGTTATCACATAAGGAATTTTAAATTTTAAAGTATGAGCATGACTTTGCTAAAATTTCCCAGGAACTCTGCTCTGTGTGTACATGACTGATTTGAAACTACTCTCATCTTTTCTAAGGATTTTAGTATTTCATTCAGCAGATTGGCCTGAGACAGAAACAGACAAAGTAATAAGTCCCTACCTTTTCTGAGCTTCAGTAAAGCAGGAGAGAAGGGAAAATGAAGTGATTTTTAAGTACATTTTTTTAACCCCAAAGTTAAAATAATATTGCAAGTACAATAATATTCCCAGATTCATTCTAACCACACAGATTATAATACATATTTATGTGTGCCATAACTTATTAAATTATACTTTTTTCCATATCTTACTTATATACCTCTCAAAATAAAGTTTCTGAACTATTTATCTTTCCCATCTAACTGTGGCTAATACACAGTATAGAACATTTCTCTATTATTGCTAAATATTCTATAAGGTAAAAATTTTAATATTTTTCCTAACACCCGCCCATAGTAAATATTTCTCAGTGCCAGTTCTTTGAAAAAGTATGTAATTAAATACTATTAAATTCACCAGCCTGGTAGAAGAAAAAAATCAAGTATGCTGTTGCCACTTTATTCAGATTTATTTATATACTTTGTAAAGCACCACAATAATTTAATGCATGTATTTCTTTGTTTAGGTCAGTAGTTTGCTGCTCATAAGTATCTGATAAGCATCTAATCTCTTATGCTTCTCCAGAATTTAGTTAAAACATCAATGTTGTTAAGATTAGAGTGAAACTGAGATATAAATATTCATTAGAGACTAAGAATTTTCTTAGAGATGAAATCCCCCTAAAGGTGATAGCACTGCAACAATGTGGCTCTAGTCATATAAATAATGTATTTTTATGTTTTCTAGAATCTATGCAACATATTGATATATATATGGCTTCATCACTAAGCGGCAGCCACTTTTCTGATTAAAAGTACAGAATCACTAAAAAAAAAAGTCTTTTTGCAAAATTTTAAAGCATAGTAATAACAAATTCTTTTGAAAAAAATTATCATGTAATGAAACTTCTTCCTGATGTTATTGCCTAAGTGATTAAGGAAAAGAGAAATTTTAATGTCATTTATTACTTTAACACTCATAAAAAAACTTTTTATCTGCTTTAAAAATTAAATAATTGCTCATACATTTGAGTTTTCCACACAAATCTACATGTAATGACTATTCTGGGCCATTATAATTAAGACAATGCTTTAATTTTGAAATTCTATATGGAATAATTATGAATGGCTCTTTTAGATAATATTCTTGCAAAAAACCAAACTTTCTTCACTGAATCATACTGTTTAATTTCAAACTTGTCCTGATGGCAAGGCCATGTCTGCATCCCTAATACATGGCCTTGCCTCCATTGTCTTTAATCACATTCCAATGAATTTTTCTTCCAGTCTTCCCACTGATACCTTGGACAGATCTCATAGCTTTCCTGATGCTTTCTACTAAACAAACTCTCCTATATTTAGCTCTTAAAAACCAAAGACAAGGCTACATTTAAATTCTAATTTTGCATATACTGGTTTAAATGTCTGCAGTCTGCCTAACTCAAATCTGACCCACATGTCTGGGGGCTAGAAGGGAGAGAGAAAAGGTGATGGAGAGAGTAGTTTTTTTCTTACTCCAACTTAAATTTTATCAGATTACACTTTCCACATCTCCCAGTCCTCTGCCATAACTCCAGTTCCCTTATTTCCTTCTTGTGCCTGGCAAGTTCCACATCCTTTGGCAGCAGTTCAAGCCATTTTCATTGCCCTGTCTCCAGTTTCTATTGGCTCTCCTGACATAAGAAATGTGTACAAGCAGAAGGGGAAAGTTTCCTTGCCATGGATGACAGGGGTGGTGGGTTTGGGTATGGTCAGGTGCTTTACTCCAGCATGTGCCTGTCTACCCAACAAATATTTTAAATTAAATATACTCCTCTTATTAAGTATGAATTTATTTTATAAAATCATTTTTCTATAATAGCTTTTAACTACTAATAAGATTTATGCTATTTCTTCAGAATGAATACACTGACATTATGATAGGTAAGAATTTACCTCTTCCTTCCATGAATTAAATTGCAAAATATTACAGTAACTGAGAAATAATGGCTCAATGCTCCAATTACTTTTAATTCTCAGCATTCCCTGACCAGAGAGAATTTTAGATCTCCCTGTTATATCTGTGAATCAGATAGCTAAAATAGCTTCAGGGACCCTACAGGAAAGTAGATGAAGCATGTTAGCTAAGAGCCAATAGGGAGGGATAGGAATTTGTCCAAAAGAGAGTATATGTTCTACAGGAAAAAAACATAACAAATAAATAATTATACAGCCCCATATCCACCCTCCCAAAAAAACACAAATAAATAAACAGGTGTATACATCAATTGAATTTATCTCTCTATTGTCATTTTGTGACCACAGTCTTAGAGCTGTAATGCAAATCAGGCATAACTTTTTTTCTAGTACTTATATGGTTTCAAATATTTACATTTATATGACTGATCTATGTGGACATCTTCACAATACATGGTGTGATATATAAAAATATTACTACCTTCTTGGTTTTCTCAATACAGTTTATTAAGACTTTCATCTTTTCACCAACTGAGAGGCCACATTTGTCATATGCAAAATTTGGTGTATTGCTTAGCTTTCAATTCAGGTCCAATGGTAATATGACTGTTCAGGCATCAAAACCATACTATTTTAATTAAAGCAACTTTATCATATATTTTAATATATGACAGAGCTTTCTCCCCCTCCCTGATTTATCTCCATTTTCAATGTTTTTATGTCTTTCCTATTCATTTATTTATCCATATAAAAATCAAAATTAACTTGTCTAGCTAGAAAAAACTGTTGGCATTTTTAGTTGGATGATATTAAATTTATACACAAACAGGGAGAAGTGATATTGCTTTGAAGTTGAGTATGAACTAATGTGAAAGGATAGAAACTGAGAAATACTGACACAAGGGCAGTTTACACCTACTCACAGGACCTACTCTACAGACTTTTGAGCAGGTGCTCACAAGGATGTTGGGTACAAAGTGGCCTCTGTTGGGGTGCAGGCCTGGAGAAGTATACTGCCACTGCTGCAGGAAAGACACAAAGTTACCCTTAGACACGTCCATCCACAGAAAATAAGCCTTAAGCTCTGGAGAAAAATTAATGAAGTCCATACTGCCAGTATGCAGGGGATGACTCTTGGCAGTGGGAGAAGTGTAATAGAAAAAAATCCACCATCCCTGTGGGTAAAGTGTGACAAGCAACCTACACCAAATACTATTATAAGCCTCCAAACTTTGGAAGGACTAGCAGGAAATTCTCTATGTAAACTCATTAGAGATACAAGGCAGAGTTTGGCTATCATGGGAAAGAGAGGCATGATCACTGTGAAAGCGGTATCTTTGAGACCTTAGGGACAAGAGCCTGCCTAGCTCTGAGACTGATCAAGGTAATAGACAACATAGCTTGTCCACCATCACCAAGCCAGGAAACACCAGGAAAAAGAAATAGGAAACTGCACTGAAGAAGGGGCAAGAGGATGAAGAGAGACTTTCTCTGAAGTGCAGGTGCACAGAATAGGCTGAAAACTGAGGAGCAAGCAGAAACATGGAGAAAAACCCTCCATCACCCCAGCTGCAAGAGAAATGTAAAGCCATTTGTGCACTAAAGTTAACCGTAACCACTACAAAATCCAAACCTGGCTTAATCCATGACTAGATTAGTAAATCAAACCCCACACTAGCAGCCTAGTATAAAAGAAGATGTGACATTCCCTGACAAGAATAAAAAATTATCACACATACATAACCACTGTCAACAATGGCAGAAGCTGACTCATAGTGGACCCAGATGTTTGAGCTATCAGGTAAGGAATTTAAAATAACTATGATTAACATGTTAAAGGGTCTAATGGAAAAGGTAGACAACATTCATGAACAGATGGGGAATTTCAATAGAGATGTAGACTGTAAAATAAAGTCAAATTTTTCTAGTCATTTCAACTAACTTATGCCTAAGGATTTTACGATTTGCACTGGGCCTTGTACTTTAGTCAGATTAATTAGCTTGACTTTGTTATTAAGTGTTTACCACACATTTGTAACTTGGTCTTAGATTGATCTTCATCTTGAGATATAAACATCATTTTATCAATATAATTAATAATAAATACAATCTCAGTCTTTTTTTTTTTCCTGTGTTGTGACAACAAACAGGATAATTTGAAATCCCTGTGAGAGAACAATAAATGTGTTATGGAATCTGTCCCACATGAATGCAAAATGATATTAGCTTTTTTTGAGGTAGGTATTAAAAGAATGTATCAGCCCATTAATCACAGAATAACAGTCTCCTTCAGCTTCTTGCACAGTTTGCATCAACTGACACTATTGGATCTATGATATTATTCAGTCCTGTATAGTGTACAATTAATCTCTAGGATCAATCAGTTTTTCTCTTAGGCCATATTAAATTATAGATTAAAAATTTGTGAGTATCAATACACCTGCCTCTAACATATTCTTAACTAAAGTTGAAATTTCTTGTTGTCAGGAATCTTAGTTTAAATTAACCAGCCTAATGTGTTTAGGTAATTGCAAATATTCTCATCTAGCATAAACAATTAAATAAAGATGAAAAGAATATTTTCAGCTCATCCAGATTCACAAGGTTTGGTTAAGGAAGAGTCTCCTGTTAAGATTCATATAATTTTGATGATACTGTCTGGTAAAGATGGTGCAATAACCACACATATTAGCAAAAAATCTCTACTGAATGCTTTCTACCTTAGATAGTAACAAGGAAATGAAGTTGGTTCCTGCCATTTCTCATCAAGACTGTACTGAACTGTATATGGCATTAGAAAAGGAATAAATATAAGGCCAGACCAAAAAATTTTAAAAAGAAGTACAATTGTATTTCTTAAAGAAAATGACATTATTATCTATATACAAAATCTAAGGAATCTACAAAGGGCTAACAGAATAAGTTTAATAAATTTGCTAATTATAAGGTTTTTATAAAAGTAAATTGTATTGCCATATTATAGCAATGGATAAAAGGAAACTGAAATAAACATATTAAGTACAGTCACATTAAGTGCTTAGGATAAATTTGAAAAGATGGACAAAATTTGTATACTGAAACCTCTCAAAAATTGCTGAGAGAAATTAAAGACAACCTAAATGAATGGAGTGGTATATGATGCATACTGAGTAGAAGAGTCAATATTGTGATTTTGTTAATTCTCCCAAAAGTCATTGCAATTCTGATTAAAACCTTAGTAGGTTTTTTGGTAAAAAAAAAAAAAAGATAGCAAGCTTGTCCTACAGTTTATATGAAAAGATAAAGATTCTAGGATAGTCAAAAGAAGAACAAAATTGGAGCACTTTTACAAGCTGATTTCAGAATTATGATAAAGCTACAGTAAGCAAGACAGTGCCATATTGGCATAAAGAAAAATATATAGAAAAATTAAAAATAGTGTAGAGAGTATATAAATAGATTCACACACATATGTTCAACAGATTTGGAAAAAGGGCCAAGACAATTTAATGAGGAAAGGATAATGTTTTCAACAAGTGGTGCTAGAATAATTGGGTAAAGCCATTGCAATTCTCCTGCATTGCTTGTAGAAGCATAAAATAGTACAATTACATTCTACCCCTAGGTGTTTGCACAAGATAAATGAATATATATGGCCATACAAAGACTTACACTTGAATGTTTATAGACAAAACTGAAAACAAACTAAATGCTCATCAGAAAATGAATAGATAACAATGAGATACCACTTAGCCTTAAAGGAGCAAGCAATGGGCAAATGTGACATGAATGAATCTTAAACCAGTAATATCAGATGAATAATGCCTGTCAAAAAAACCCCAAACACTACATGTTATTTGATTCCATTTATATAAAATTCTAGAAATTATAAACTAATCCACTGTGACGCAAAGAGACTAGTGGCCACCTGAGATGGAGAAGTGTATGGATTACAAAAGGGCATAAAGAAACTCTTGTGGACAATGACTGTATTTATTGTCTTCATTGTGATGATAATTTCCCAGGTTTATACAAATGTCAAACTCATAAAAATATATACTTTATATATGTACAGTTTATTTTATATCAATTATACTTTTTAAAAGTGGAAAACATAAAGCTTATCCCAGTCACTCTTTTCCAAACAACAGTCCTAGAGAGATTATAGCTCTAATATGAAAGGTAAAACCATTCAGCTTCTAAAAGAGAATATATTTATAACCTTGTGTAGGAAAATATTTCTTAGAGCACAAATATTGCTTACCATAAATAAAGGTACTAATAAATTGACTAGGGCATCAAAAGCTACCACTGAGAAAGAGAAAAGTCAATTCAGAAAATAAGAAATGACATTTGCATAATATTTGACCAACAAAAAACTATTATCCAAATAAAATAAACCCCAAAATATCTATAAGAAAAAGACAGATAACTCAATAGGATAATAGAAGAAAGTTTTAAACAAGCACTTCAAAGAACATAATATGTAAATGACTAATAAAGTTATGAAAAGATACTCAAACCAATAAAATCACACTGTGAAACCAGTCCATATGTACCAATAAACATACAGCAAAATGGCCCAAAAATGTCTGAAGGCCAAGTTTTAGCAAAAGCAGTAGAAACTCAAACATTCCTGATCAGAGTGTAAATTGCTATAAATATCATGGAAAACTCTGGCATTTTTCACTGAGTTAAAAGATATTCATATACTGTCACCTAATAATTTTATTCCTGGAGATATATTCAACAAAATCACAGACACATATGTATCAAAGGACATGTATAGATTCTTCATAATAGCATGCTTCATAATAATTAAACACTGGTAAAAAACCCAAATATCCATCAATAGTAGGATGGATATATAAATAATGATATTTTCATACAATGGAATATTACATATCTACAGTAAGGACTACTATCTATACATGAGCTACACATGTAAAACATAGGTGGATCTCATCCACATAATTTTGTGCAAAGAAATCAGACACAAAGAATACAAACTGTGTGATTCTATACATATAAAGAGACAATCCTGGCAAAACTAATCTACAGTGATATAAGATTATGCTTATTACATATATACGCATATATATGTATGTAACATTGCTTTTATTATATTACTTACAATTATAGGATGGAAGAAGGGTTATTGATTGAGAGAGGCCATATCAGGAGGCTGAAAGTTCATTTTTTATCTTAGGTTTTAGTTTTTCTATATGTGCATTATATTCAACAACATGATAAATAAACCAAAAAACTACAAAGAGGGATATAAAAGTTTAAAGAGGTATGCTAATTTGGAAGATATCAGGAATAGAACGACCTACAAAAATGTGCCTATTTTATTTTATTTCATTTTATTTTTTGAGACAGCCTCAGGAGAAAGAAATGAGGATAAGAAGAGATGGAAGTGATTCCTACAATGAAAGTAGCACAGGGAAATCAACTTGAGCGTATTATGAGCCAAATACCCCATGGACCTGAGATTAGTTGGTTAGTCTTCTGTGGGAACATTTCTCACTCCCATTTGCAAAAAGGCGAAGAGAAATTTCAGCATCAAATGTATTTTACTCTGAGCACAAGTGCAAGATATCTGAAATTTTCATGTTTATTTTCTCTTTCCTGCTCGCCCTGATATTCACCACCTCTCTTCCTATACCTTTATTTTTCCTTTTAAAATTATAGATCATTATACTGCATTATGTCCTTCCATTTTGAAAGTGATATACATTGACCTCGTTGTTTCAATCATTATGGATTGAGTTGTACCATTATACCAGGCGAAGTTTATTCTATATTCCAGGTATGCTTACCTGCCACCCTGACAAGTTTTAGCCGACTGCATTATTTCTAGGCCAAAATAATCCTTCCTTTGGCTTATGCCATCACAGTAATTGAAAAATCCCAGCTGCCTTCTGTGTTGCTGCAGCCACCATAGAACTAGAAGCCCTCACATGTAGGGCCAGCTGACACAAGAGACTGTCTCTGCTTTCTCCCTGACCATACTGCATGCACAGCAGATCTCTTCTTCAGAGGGTTCCTGGAAGGGCTGTGCAACAGAACACAGAAGTGCCAGGGAGGTAATGCCTCTTGAGGTGACTCTGAGCAAGTGAGAAGGGAATCTAGGACCATCCAGAAACTCGATGGTGCCATAATGCATCTCTGGAGACCTGGTACTTGACTGAGAAAGCAGATGTGTTTATTGGGAAGCTGTAGCCAGCTGGTTAACACACCACATTATATTCGCTCTTCACTGCTTTTCCAATTTTTCAGTCCATTTTTCTTGGGATTGCATCCTTCCAATAAAGCATTATGATGTAATCTTTGGCTTCAAGGCCAGTGTTTTCAGGGAGCCCAGTTTAAGTTAGTCATTCATGCCATTTTTCTGTAGCCTCTCTTCTAAACAACAAGGTTAATAGGCAGTGGTTGTTATATTAAAATGAAGATTCTCTGTTTTAGAAGTTAATCTATATAGTGATAGACCAGTGACCCATTTTGTTCATTATGACACTAATCATCTGTATGGGTAAGTACGCTAAAGTAAGTTATGAATAAAATGTTAGAAAATAAGATAACTGGAAGAAAAAAAATCCTAGTGCTTGGTAAACAATTATTTTGAAAGAAATGCATGAATAATGAATGCTTTATCTTTTTTTCCTGCTTGTTACATGTTTCCTAGTAGTTTAACATTATTGTTAACTGTAGATTATCATAGTCAAACACATTATATTACATAATGTACTATTTTCATATTAAGCACATTTTACTGGACAAACTTGGGTTAAGGTCTTAAGTAAATGATTTTTATTATACTGTCTTTTTTAAGGTTCTTAGAGCATTAGGAAAATGTGCTGACCCAGGCAGAGGCAGATGACATAGGATCAGTGGCAGCTCACTGGCATTAAGTCATTTATCAAATGCTGACAAATTACTGATAATTTGTATGGTTTACTAGCTGGGCTTAGTGAACTGAAAAGCCAGATCCAAATACACACTGAACTGGAATTGGAAACTTGACTGCTTTCATCAAATCAAAGTCAAGTTAAGCTGAAACTTTATTTTTGTAAATTCAGCTTTGCATTTTCTATTAAACTAGACAAAACACTTGGTATAACTGCTCTAGATACAAGTAAGGTGCTGCTCTTAAAAACAAAAACTTTACCAAGAGTTTTATGAAGTTGCAGAGAGCTTCAAATTTGCATTTTGAAATGGAATCTTTCTACCAGGATCAAAGTTTAATTGCTTGACACTAGCAAAATTTCAGTTGCTTCAGCATAATTTCAAAATATACTTCTTAAAATTGTTGTTGCTTTTTTTAATGCATGCTGTGAAGTAATATATTTGATATATTACACAATATACTGAAAAAGCTCACACATTTTTACCACTAATCTATTATCTCATATGTGCTATTAGAATGTACCTATACTTTATATATTGGATCATGTGATATAAATAGATATATATTCTTAAATTCAATAGCTACAACATAAATCTATAGGGATCCTCTCCACATTTAAGGGGAGAGCTAAGCTCAAAAATTAGCTTTATTTCTAAAACAAAAATAAAATTAAAAACTATTTATCTATTTCTCAAATTCTACCAAAACTTGCCCCTTTTCATCTTTACTAAGAAAACATATTTAAATTATATATTTTAATATACATTACAATACTTGTAGCTATAGTTATTCTCTCCTATTTATGGACTTTTCTGGAGATATATCTGAAAACATACTTTATATCTGAGAGGCATTACATTTTTTAGTATAAATTAATTTTCTGACAGTGATGTAACACCTGTATAATTTGACTCTATTCTCTAGTGTAATAAATATATTGCCTTAGTCTTCATTTAGGTCAGCAAGCATATCATCAAAAATCCAGAAACAGCAAAATTTAAAACACTAGATCAATAAAATAATATTTTGCAAGGACATACTGTGTACCTAAGAAATGCTTGAGAACTGGGAACTTTCAAATCCAAACTGATATGAAGCTCAGGGGCATGATGTAACAGGATGGCTTATAACCTGAAAGGTTAGTTGCTTAACCTTTATAATGATTGGTTATTAAAATGGGGTTTTCCAGACAGCAGGGGATTGGTTAAAAGTGATGATCTCATACCATTTTAGGAGGATGACTTAAGATTCTTTTATGATGAATACAAGTATTTCTAAGAAATAAACTAAGTTTCACTTACATTCATGAAATAAGCTAGATGTGGTTTTGCTTACGTGTCTTAAATGGTTTTGTCTGCTTGGGGGATTCTCAAGCTTGGTCTCCATTTTGGTTTATTTTAACAATATCAAAAGGATACTTGTTAAAACATTAGTTTTGAAAACTGAAAATTAGCACAATGTCTTTAATTTGTTAATCACTCTTTAAATGTATTAAAATCGTTCATTTGGAATATAAATTCTTTTTTTTTTTTTTTTTTTTTTTTTTCCTTGCGTTATGCGGGCCTCTCACTGTTGTGGCCTCTCCCATTTGCGGAGCACAGGCTCCGGACGCGCAGGCTCAGTGGCCATGGCTCACGGGCCCAGCCGCTCCGCGGCACGTGGGATCTTCCCGAAACGGGGCACGAACCCGCGTCTCCTGCATCGGCAGGCGGACTCTCAAGCACTGCGCCACCAGGGAAGCCCTGGAATATAAATTCTTTAAATAGGTACGATATACCAATTTTTGTATATTGAAAGAGTCACAAAATATTCCAGCTGGCCTTAATCTTCCTAAAATTCCATGTAGAGACATGATGTTTGAAATAGTTATAGAACTATTTATAGAAATTGTCCACTTATGAAGTGAAATTTCCTCAACAAAGATCTTTTCTTCCTATGGTTTTAATTTCATCAAGAAATTTAGATTATATATGACTAAACTTGCCCACATTTTAAAAATCATATTTTCCTTGAAAACAGAAACTTTATCAAAAAAAGGGGTAATATTTATGGCATTAAGAAAAAAATGTATTATCATGGATAGGTGGGTCCTTTTAGGGCTACTATTTGTCACACAGAATTTTGGCTTGGGTTAAGGAACAGGCTTTCTTGGTAAAAGGGAAAAATTACAAGATCAGGTTAGCAGCATGAAGA
Organism: Lipotes vexillifer; assembly: GCF_000442215.2. Classification (NCBI taxonomy): domain Eukaryota; kingdom Metazoa; phylum Chordata; class Mammalia; order Artiodactyla; family Lipotidae; genus Lipotes; species Lipotes vexillifer. The sequence continues at coordinate 2,733,373 of NW_006794958.1, read as the reverse complement.
TCCCCTAGTTCCTCTACCAACTCATGGAGAGGGGTGCCAGGGCCAGGCCATCCTTTGGACATAGTGTGGGTTTCACCTAGTGGGGAAGACACTTTCCCACTGTGAGCTCCCTCAATATGGCAGTCAAAGGCACGCTACTTTACATTTGGAGAATACATGGGCAGCTTGACATCAGGCAGTATTGATTTAGGTGGCAGCTGTTTACAGGAATTGCTGGGAAAGCCAGTTGCTCTGTACCTGGAGCTTGTGGAACAATCAGGCTATTGGAGCCTGTCTGTGGTTACAAATACCCCTGCCAAGTTGAAGCAGCCCAGAGTGCTGTGGGAAACTAAGCTTGGGCACCAATCCTGCTGTTGGGAGAAGCGAAGCTGGGCTCTCCTATCAACTTGTGGTCTGGGCCACCCAGGATCCTCCCTTAAGGTCATTTTTCTGAAAAATCTTGTTCCTTGTAAAGCATATTTTATCTTACTTGATAAACACACAGGCATTTTAAAAAGCTAAACAGACAAAACTAAGCTCTGGAGAGATTTACTAAGTAAATTTTAATTAATATATTTTGACCTTTACAAAATAGCTGATGATTCAAAACAAGATTTAAAAAAAAAAGTATCTTTTGAAGAGTGATAAGCTCAGCCTTAGCTAGTTGCTTTAGAAATACTTTAGAAATAAAGGGAAATAATACAGTTTATGGGAGTTGTTCATTAATTTTGTTAGTTTTGTGAATGAATGATACTATTGCAAAAAAAATTAAAAAGAAGGTTGTTACAGAAAAATTTAGGGAAATTTTAATTTCCAGAAAATTTTTCAATAATTTTTGCATTTAGCTTAAAATATCCCAAAGACATTAATATTTTCACCAACTACTGGGATTTAAGATATAAGGAATATCCAAGGAATATCCAATATGGTATCATTGGATTAAAATATTACTCATTAAATCAGGATTTATGTCTTCACCACCTGCCCCTCAAAAAAGAAATATGTAAACCCATATAGTCATCTGTTACCCTGGTACATGGTGCTCAAGGTCATTAGGGTCATTGTACTTTTAAGTCTACAGAATCATCCTTTAGATATATGGTAAAATGCTGAATTATCTTCATGCTCCAATTCTTTACATTTTCAATAGATGAAGAGAATAGTTATCTTTGAATTCCAGAATTTAAATTATTTATCTTTGAAACCAAGAGATATAAGAGATGTTCAACACCTTAACAACTTGGTAGCTTATGATTTGATTTTGCAACTAACCCTTGACTTGGTTTATAGGCAGGCTTTTAATAAACAATCCAAGCGGCATTAAAATGAAGACATAGAGAATAAATTATTACAGTGTAATTTTGTAGTCCATTTTATAGGGAATTGCTAGTTTACCTATATATTTTAATTTGATGTATCAAACATTTGAATTATAAATTCACCTACTGTTAAAAGAGATACTCTCTTTGACATAGGTTTAGTTTAGTTTTGCTTTTTTAATATCCCTTGCCTAAAGCTGTATACCAGCTCCTGCAAAACAACAGCTGTTTTACCCATGGGCTTCTATATAAAATCCATGAGAAATGAAAGAGCCCTGGCATTTGGGCAGAGTTCAGGCCAAATATATTTACATGACAAGGACTCTTACTCTGTTCCTGTTGACACCAACCCTGCAGAGGCACAATTCAGTCACGTTCCCTTACATAGAGCATTCCTGTTTGTAGCATATCAAAGTCTGTGTGTGGTCTGAGTATTTCCATAAACTGAAGCCACACGTCCTGCAACCTGCTGCTTCAGTAACTGCCAGTATTTTGCAATGAGCAGAAAGTTCCAGGTGCAAACCCATTACATTACTAATTCCATATGAACCAGATAGAAAAAAAACCTAAACTCTTCCAATTACCTTTCATATGTGACCCAGCAATGGCATTTGTTCCATGAACATCCAAGTTTACCTCAAGAGAATATATATATTTAAAATTTCTATCTCAGGTAAACATATAAAAGTCTGTATTAGCTCATAAAAAGTAAATCCAAGGTAAGAAGCTTAGTCTATTACAGAATATTTAACCAAGTCAGGCACTCTATTTTTTAACTGTTAGGAAAAACTTTTCAATATCTTCTGTGGAACTAAAAACGATCATATTTTCTGGGTAACTATTAATAATTTTTTGTTGAAGTAGTTAAAACCCATCAAAGAGTGAAAAAAAATCGTGAAACATCTAACTTCTGGAAGCCTCATCTATAGCTTGAAAATCAGACACCCAAAATATTCTAGGTAGTGGGTTTCAAGCCAGTTTTGGAATTAAGGATCCACAACATTCTGAGTTTGTTACAACTAACTTGTAAGTATTACACAATTTGCAAAGCACTTTCACACATTATCTAATAAAATTACTGTACCAATATCATGAGATATGTATAATTATCTAATGGATTCAAAAATAATGTTCAGAGTGGCTTAAGTTTCTTCTAAGGTCACAAAGCCAACTAGTAATAAAGAGGATAATAAACCTAAAATTGAAATTCAAAGCCCTTATCTCTGCTTCTTCTTTTTCCACTTTCAGCCATTACTTTTGAATATTTTCCAGGCAAGATCCAAAAGTCAACTTCTTTAATTTATTGAAAGATATATCATCTCTCCTAGAATTCAAATAAAATAATTCTATTTTCTATAACATTTTTTTCTTGAATTCAGATGTTTGAAATTTTGTTAACTCCCACTTGATGCCTTTTAAAGTCACAGATTTCTAAACTCTACTCAGTTTCCTTCTAAGGACCTGGCTTGTGCAAAGTATCTAGATTAGGATGATTCAGTAGGATTTTCAGGTGCTGCCCTCTCAGTGCACTGCTTCTTTGATCCATATTGCTAACTTCTGTCTTTGATATCATTACTCAATTATATCACAAATATCTTTTAGAAAGCCATAAAATAATATTTCCAGAGACTTGTCTGGTGATACATTAAACAGGAAGAATGTTAGTGTTCTCCTTGCTATCCATTTAACTCCCAATAATACTTGTTAATTAACTATTTAGAGACACTTAAAAAAATTATGGAAAGATGGGAGTAGCAAGTTTGGTTGGAAAGGTTTTCAATGAGTTAAATAAATCACTATGAACTAATTCCATGTTCCCAAGTTATGGAAGATAGATTATCATACAGATTTTGGAAAACTCTAAGTCTTTTGTGCCTATTTGCCTTATTGATATCAGAGCACCTGTGCTCTGACTCGAGTCAGTTTTTCCTGTAGAACTTTAAAAGTGGATTCCCTACTTGAGCACTGGACTTCAAATAGACCTGCATGACTTTCTCATATAATCATTCTTTCTCTCTTTCACATGTCTCTATATCATGATCTATTTCTGGTGTTGTAAAGTAATTTACTTTTCTTGTGTGTTTCAAATGTGACATTTTTCTTCCTTTTTCCTTAAAGATTACACTAGAAACATATTCAGCTTTTATTGATGTTAAAGACCACTAACTTTCTTTCGACTCTGCCCTGGTTTTAAAATATTTCCTTTTAATTTCTCTCAGCCTTTCTATCTATCCCTCCTTCCCTCCCTCCCTCCCTCCCTCTCTCTCTCTTTC
>NW_006794958.1:2718144-2729442 GCF_000442215.2 Lipotes vexillifer | reverse complement strand
TTTCCCTATGTGTCTAAATCTGCTGTAGGAAAATGGCCTAGTAAAAAATAAGGACTCTAGTTCTGACTCTGCCATGGCTCTTTATTTGAGCTTTAACAAATCACTTCACCTCTGGATATCACATTTTTTCATGTCTATAATGAAGAAAGTATTACCACTTTATTTAAAAAAATATATTTTTAAGAATAATTATAATATGCCCACAAAGCATAAGGAAAGTAGTAAATAATATTTGTGAGCTGTAGATTTGAACTATCCAGGTTATATTTCCAAAATCAAAGCATGATGATTCTATGAAACAATTTCACTATACTGGTGAATAAAATTAACCATGAGAACCCATATTAAGACTAGCAAAATCTCAATATTTCCTTAAGTAATAATATAACATTTGTTTCATTGGCTTGTAGGGGCTCTAAAGAGAAGTGAAGGAAAATGAAGGCTTTGTAATTATAATTATTTTCAAATTCCAGTAGACCATTTTCTGTCTGACCTTGTAAACTTGACTTTACTTCTAAATTACAGATTCTTTATCTTTAAAACAAGGAAGGTATCACTTAAATATGAAAGAAAACATGTGAATCATTTCTGATCATTTCTAATAATGTATGCCCATAATATCATGACATACACTTTGCAGAAAAAGAAACACCTCTGATTTCTTAAAAATAAATCTTTCTTGTACTGGACTAAAATATTATTCACCTTGAAACATATTATTTCTGAAAGACAGCACTCCTTGACTCTTGGACCTCTGTAAAATTTGAGAAGTTACACTTGTATAAATTTTTGATTGTTTTAGTCCTTATTATTCAAAAGCTACATTTTTAAGAGAGAATAACAAGAGATTTTGCACTCATACTAGTTATATACCAGCGTGGTACATGAAGGCTGGCAGGTTTATAATTAACTTCATCTATCTAGTCAAGGGTTAGTCCTACTTTCCTTAAATACCTATATTGGCAGCCTAACAACCACCACAGCTTAACAGAGTATGCAGCAAATATAAATACTCACAATTTAAAAATTCTCTTATTTAAAAAAGCAGTTAAAAATTAATCTATGGAAGAGATGAAATGGGAAATTAATAGAATAAATTTGGAGAGCTGAAACCACTTTTAGTAATCATCCAAATGTAAAATAAGTTCAAAATAAAAAACTATAATATTGAAATAAATATAAAAGAGTATTATATTACCAAACATACCATATCCAATGCATCTAACATCAATTTTTTTAAATGTCTTTAAAAAAAGCCAATTGTCTTAGAACATTCTTTATGTGCTAGAACGGTGCTACGTCATTTACCTGCACTACCCATTGAATCTTCATGTGGCTCATTTTTAGGTAAGAAAACTTAGCAGAAGATCTAAATAGACATTTCTCCAAAGGAGACATACAGATGGCCAAAGGCACATGTAAAGATGCTCAACAGCACTAATTATCAGAGAAATGCAAATCAAAACTACAGTGAGGTATCACCTCATAAAGGTCAGAATGGCTATCATTAAAAAGTTTACAAACAATAAATGCTGGAGAGGGTGTGGAGAAAAGGGAACCCTCTTGCACTGTTGGTGGGAATGTAATTGATACAGCCACTATGGAGAACAGTATGGAGGTTCCTTGAAAAACTAAAACAGAACTACCTTATGATCCAGCAATCCCACTCCTGGGCATGTATCCAGAGAAAACCATAATTCAGAAAGATACATGCACCCCAATGTTCTTTGCAGCACTATTTACAACAGCCAAGACATGGAAGGATCCTAAATGTCCATTGATAGAGTAATGGATAAAGAAGATGCGGTACTTATAAATAATAAAATATTACTCAGCCATAAAAAAGACTGCAGCAAGGTGGATGGACCTAGAGGTTATCATACTAAGTAAGTCAGACAGAGAAAGACAAATATCATATGGTATGACTCATATGTGGAATCTAATTTTTGAAATGACACAAATGAACTTATTTACAAAATAGAAACAGACTTACAGATATTGAAATCAAATTTATCATTACCAAAGGGGAAACGTCGGTGGGAGGGATAAATCAGGAGTTTACGATTAACATATACACAATACTATATATAAGATAGATAACCAACAAGGACCTACTGTATAGCACAGGGAACTCTACTCAATATCCTGTGATAACCTATATGAGAAAAGAATCCAAAAAGGAATGAATATAGGTATAACTATGCTGTACACCTGAAAGTAACACAACATTGTAAATCAACTATATTCCAATAAAATTTTTAAAATTTAAAAAAATAAATAAATAAAAAGAAAACTGAGGCAGGAGTAGGATAAACTGACCCAGGCTACTGCCCCATGTTACGGGGCTGGTCAGTGGAATAGGCTGAATTTAAACTTAGGTCCATATGAATCCATTGCCTGTGTTATATGTGTCATCCATAGATCATGGTAATTGCAGAATTTGCTTTGAGTGACTTCCCTATTGCATCTTCTGCCTATTACCACCAGCTTACAAGATTTTTGTGGAGCTATAATTTCTGTAGTTTTTATTATGTGAATAATACCTTTGTATAATTTATGTCTTAGGAAATTATTATTGGATTAAAAAACATTTTCCAAATTACATATTCTTCCTTCACAGCATACCCTTTTGAAAAGTACTGTGTGCCAGTTTGAGAGGTGAGAATTATCATAGACTGCTTCATTTAATCCACAAATTGAATTTAACTATAATTAAGAATTTTAGATTCAGTTTTCTCCTTATTTCATAAAGAAATTTTAAACCATACCCATTATACATCATGTCTCTTAAAGTTAGTACAGCTGGTAATCTTTTTTAAAAGAAATAAATGAATATCTTTGTTATCATTTGAATCATATGTTTAGCATGACTCTTACTAACTTCTGGATAATGTGTTCATTAGTCATATGGAAAAGTCATATAAAGTAACATTGACTTTATTATTTCTTACTAGAAAATGTAACTCTAGCTCTACACATAATAGCAATATTTATCATATTCGTTCCACTGTAATATTGTCATTGTTTTCAGGAAAGAAAGGATTATAATATACAACTTTGAGCTCAGTGGCCCTTCATATAAGTAGTTTAAGAAACAATTTGATATATTTAGTCTAAATATACACAGGGACACATCAATAGACAGTAATAGTTCAAATTCATGAACAATGAGACGTGTAAACACTATCATTTGTGTCAAAATCCATTTTATTTTTTATTTTAGTGTTCAGCTGGAGATGAAGGGTGCAGAGTATATACAACTGATATTATTCTAATAATCCAGCTGTAGGTCTTGTGAAGAATTACAGAGAGGTAATACTCCTTGAATTTCAGTGACAGCAAACAACGTTATTTCTTGGTATGAAATTAACATTTGAATTATTCTGTCAAAGCTGAATATATGTTTTCCTTGGCCCTGAAAATTATATTGTGTTTAGGAAACATGATGTCTTGTGTTTTAGATTTTCTGTATCTAAGTTCCTCTTTGCCCTCATAAATTTAGAAATAAAAATTATCATGAGGAAGTCCATGGAAATATGTTAACGTCTTGTTTCATGTTCGACCATAAGTAGAAAAATTTCCATTTATTCATAAATAAATGTCTAGTACCATAAATGTCATTTTTACTAATATTACATTTTTTCTATACCATCCCTGCTTAAAGCACTCAAAAAAACAATTTAATGAAACTATTTTATATATAAAAGCTCCTAAAACATTTAAAATGCACAGAAAATGGAAACCCTTAACTTAAAAGGGGCCAAAAAAATTTATCTTTGGACAAATAAGAGTGTAAATGAAAGTTATATGGCTTTTTTCATTAGAATATTGCTATATAGGAAAATTATTTTCTCATAGTGAGTAAACAAGCTATATTCACTTTCAAATAAATATATTAATATCTGTACCTTATGACCTGTTCAGGAAACACAAAATAATCTACAATATTAAATATGATCATTTTAAAAGATTATACATACTGACAATTAGGTAAAACATACCTTTGTGTTGTCTTCCTAAGGATTACTCTCTATTGATAGGACAAGTTTCTAAATGCATCTAAAAACACTTAAGAATATGTCTAGGGCTTCCCTGGTGGCGCAGTGGTTGAAAGTCCGCCTGCCGATGCAGGGGACATGGGTTCGTGCCCCGGTCCAGGAAGATCTCACATGCCGCGGAGCGGCTGGGCCCGTGAGCCATGGTGGCTGAGCCTGCGCATCCAGAGGCTGTGCTCCTCAGCGGGAGAGGCCACAACAGTGAGAAGCCCCCGTACCGCGAAAAAAAAAAAAAAAAAAAAAAAAAGAATATGTCTAGATTATGTCATAAGTATGTGTAAGATTATCTCCTCTCTTCCCTTCACTTGTTCTATTTCTAATGGAACCTTACCAATAGCATTAATATATGCTCTTCTATTTAAAATGAGAAATTCCCCCTTGATCCCAGTCTTCCCCTGCAGAAATCTGCTACTCTTGCCTAACTCTATTTCTTTCCTTTTCACTGATACTGGTTTCTTTGAATACAATATGGAGGAAGAAGAAAAGGAGTAATTATTGATGTTTTTGCTGTTTCCTGCTTCTAGTAGATGTGTAATGCATATATGCAGGTACATGAATATATACATATATTATTTATATCAATTATTTAAATTAATTTCATTAAACCCTCTAATGTCCACTTTGCTCAACTTTTTGTATTTGCAAGGTTTTAACCACTAGTTGGGAATACCAGAGTTGTAACCTTTTGTTTAAAGCTCTTTTTCTAATTTCTTACCTCAAGAGGAAGAGAAAATCCATTATTCACAGTAATTTGGCATCGTCTGAACAATTGTTCCTCCTTCTCTTTCTTCCTTAAACACTTATTGAATGCCCTCTGTGAACTACATTCTGAGGATGCAGAGCAAAATCTTTCATGTTTCTTGCTGTTGAGAAGTTTATTAACTGGTTAAGAAAACCATTTTAAAGTTTCAAGCTAGAGTATGACTATTATTTTAGAAAGATTCTTCTGACAGCTTTGTAGAGGATACAGGCAAATCCAGACTCAGGGAGGCCAGCTTAGTGACTACTGAAATAATTTAGGAAAATATAATACAGGAGGAATATGGAACAGGATAAGACAGAAGTTAGAATGGAAAAAAAAGAAAAGACAAATATGGACAGGACTGACACTGACAGCTCAAAGTGGGCAGAAGGGGAACCAACTTCAGATAGAGACTTGCATTTAATACTTAAAGATGTAGGAGGGGAAACTTGATCAAGAAGTATCCAGAGGCCAGTGGAAAAATGCTAACAGAAGAAAGATCTACAGTGTTAAATTAAGGTAGGCTGAGTATGGTACAACAAGCACCAAAATACTCAATTTAAAATTTTGTTTTAACTTTTTTTCAATTTTTTTTTTTTGTGGTATGCGGGCCTCTTACTGTTGTGGCCTCTCCCCTTGCGGAGCACAGGCTCCGGACGCGTAGGCTCAGCGGCCATGGCTCACGGGCCCAGCCGCTCCGCGGCATGTGGGATCTTCCCGGACCGGGGCACAAACCCATGTTCCCTACATCGGCAGGCGGACTCTCAACCACTGCGCCACCAGGGAAGCCCTTTTTTCAATTTTTAAATTAGAGGTTATTGTTAACTTTTTTTGGAAGTACTTGTGGTTGTTGACGGTTTAAGCCTGGTTACAGTATTTTGAAGAGTACGTAGAAGGAGAGAAAATGAAGACAATGAATAAGTCAGTAGAGAAGTTAAAATAATACCCCTTTCTGGGACGTCCTGGTGGTGCAGTGGTTAAGAATCCACCTGCCAGTGCAAGGGACACAGTTTCGATCCCTGGTCAGGGAAAATCCCACATGCCGCAGAGCAACTAAACCCGTGTGCCACAACTACTGAGCCTTCACTCTAGAGCCCGCGAGTCACAACTACTGAGCCCACGCGCCTAGAGCCCGTTCTCCACAACAAGAGAAACCACCAGAACAAAGAGTAGCCCCCGCTTGCCTCAACTAGAGAAAGCCCGTGCACAGCAACGAGGACCCAACGCAGCCAAAAAATAAAATAATATCCCATTCTTGGAGATGAAAAAAATGGGCTGTTTATAAAACTAATTTTAAACGTCAGCAAATATTAATAACTTTACACTATAAAGAAGGTATTAAATTAGTTGCCATTCATTCAGCATCTCTTTATTTAGGTCCTATGATGTGTCCTATTCTGTTCTACTTCTTGGTAGCAACATTCATAGAGTGAACAGGAGAAGGTCATTGTTTTCATTAGTATAATGGAGAATGAAAGTTAATGCACTAGATAATTTCAGAAACTGGTAAGCGCTGGGAGAAAAATGTGGTAGAGCTTGACTGAGGAGTTGGAGGATAGTTCAGTTGGGTGATCTATGTCACGCTTAATGAGCAGATAAATGTGAGCTGATGCCTGAATGAGCAGTCATGCAAAGGTCTAGTGTGGGGCATTCTGGGCAGCAGTGGCAACAGCAAATGCAGCAGCAAATATGAAATGTTTGAAGAACAAATGAAAGTCAGTTTTAAAGGAATAAGATCTAGATGTTTAGAAATGCACAGAAATCCCTCTTATTTTCATAGTTTTTAGTATAATTTTACCAATATTCTTTTACCAAGATCTTTGTATATGTCAAAACTGGGAGATAGGCACACATCAGTTAAGGGAGTAACAGGTCTTACTATTTGTTCAACTACTTGTTAGCTTAATGACCAAAAATGTGTTAACACTTTGAAATGAAAACACTAAAAATGCCTTTTTATTTTTTATTTCACTAAAAATGCCTTTTTTTATTTCACTAAAATGCCTTTTTATTTCACTAAAAATGCCTTTTTCTTTCACTAAAAATGCGTTTCACCATTAAAGGGCCACTGGAGTAGAAACAACCATTCAATACAAAGGTCATTTAACCCCCAAATTCAATGAAAGAATTTCTGGCTCCAAAAAGTGATATACCTCTTAGGAGGAAATGTCATTTCCCCATGGTTTCCAGTGTAGATCTATTGCCATTTTTGGGCCAAACACACTACCTCTTTATTCCTGATTTTCTTCAAAAGATGGATATAATGAAAACCAAGAACAATTTACTGAGTCATCTGTTTCTTTAAATAAAGTGGGGAAATTTGTTACAACCAAATTATCTTTCTTCTGAAAGATACTTTTTTTCTATTAAGTTGCTTATGAAAAATTTTAAATGTTTTGGAACATTCCTATCCTTCCTATGTCTCTACTACCACGCTGTTTCTTAGTTCAATGCATGAATCTGTTCGAATACACTCCCTTTTAATTCTTTAAAGAAACACTTATGCTCAAAGTCTCTGATTCTCACCTCATATTCTTTCTCAGATCAGGCTGAAAACCACTGATGAAGGCTTACAACTCATTACTCCCAAGAGTTAATTCTCTGTGTTTATCTCATCAATTACAAAGCATAATTTATCATGGCTGGTCATTCCTACCTCATGGTAACTGTGGCAGCCACAGAGATGTGCCCCCGACACCCCTTCAAGAGAGGAAGCGTTGCCCAGCAGTAAGGAGGGAAAGTGGCTGACAGCATCCCACTGTTAGTTCTTTTTCAGTTCATGCCCTTCTTAAATGATCCCTGGCCAACAACTGAGAAAGGAAATGGTATAGAGCTAAGCCATTTCTTCCCAATATTGGACTCCAGTAACAGGAAATCTTTGCCCTCCAATGGTCTGGCTGTGGTTGTGTCAGGACCATATCACAGTCTGACAGCCTCTCTTACAAAATTCTGCTTCCTCCACTTTTTCTTTCAAAAATATTACCCCCCCCAAAACCTTTTGAATTCCTGACTTTTATCTCAGTGTCTGTTTTCTAGACATTCAATCTGTCTCCATAATTCACTTGTCTCCTGCCCATTGGTGCGCTTTCTGGCTTGAACTGGCTCATAAGAGCTGATCCTTTAATTCTCATGTATTTTGTGAGCGATTTATAAAAATGAAATTATATAAACTCACAATAAATAATATTAAAAACTGAAGTAGTAAATACTCAAAACTTATTAATCAGTCATTTTACTACATTTTACTATTACTATGCTCTTGAGATTATTTAGGCCTATTGCATATATAATAATATAATATCCTCTATAATATCCTACTGCACCTCTCTTCCCAACTCTGCCTCCAGTGACTTTGCTCTGCTAGGTTGAAATACGCCATAGTGGGAGGGTTGACAACACAGGAATTGGCACACACTATAAAGTTGCTCCCGTCTGCCCTTCTGTAAGTCAGTCGTTAAACATTCACCAGCACACCACTGCTCCTATCTTTCTGCTTGTTCCTTAATTGTTTTGAACTCTTCTTCTCTCAGACTTCTCAATGTAAGCATAAGACTCTGGCTTTTGCTCTCCTCCCTAGCTCTGCTACCTTGTTAGAGCTTTGGTCTAGCTTTATGATAGATATATAGAGATATAAAGACATAAACAGACATAAATATATCTATATTTATATAGATATAAATATAATCAGCTTTCTCAAGCAAAATTTTCAGTAATCCCGAGCAATGTAGGAATGCTTTTGTCCTGGGAGGGTAGAACCTGAGTGACCCATCCCAGCAGCCACTTTAACGTTCCTTGGATATGCCAACTTTATTACCATATCATGGCCTTTACACTTACTCTTTTTCTTTATGAAGGCTTTTCTCTAGATGTCTATGTGACTCCTTTTTTCCCATATTTCACATCTCATCTCAAGTACCCCTCATAAAATGTGTCATACCTTTCTTGACCTTCCTAGGTAAATGAGCACCAGCTCTTCATCTTATTTTCATTTCTTTTCATGATACTTGTATACAGTGTCAAATCATAGAAAGCAGTGGAATGTTTCTTTTCTGCTATGTTTCTTCCTTCAGAACACAAAAACTTTACGAGTAGGGCCTGTAACTTGTTTATTATATTTCCCTAGTACCTATATAAATATCTGGAAACTGTTAAGAATTCAAAACAATGTATTACATAACTAATATATTAGGAAGTTATAGAAGTATTTGCCTAATAATTCTATTACTTCACAGTATAGATATCATCCTACTGTTTTTGGAAAAGAAAATTAAGTACATTGTCACTAACCCAAGAACTAAAGTAGATGTTGTAACAGTATCAATAAAATTTGTAATATTTTTATAATAATAATAGCATCACTGCTCTAGATTTTTGTCAATACATATATGCTAACCCAACAATTATGCTTATGCAAAACTATGCATTGGGATTTTACAGAAATGAAGAAAAGCTACAGTAAATAAATTCTTTATCTCTAAAGATTATTTTCTTCCATCCCCTTTGATTTTCTGATGAAATTAATGTGTTTAGGACATTGAACTGGATTCCTGAGACAACTCACGAGAATTCACCTGGTCAAATTTAGAGAACAATTTCTCAGTATTTCATAGCTTTTCTTTGCCAGTTAGCTATACATGTCACATGAAGTAATGGGAAATGTTTCATATTATTAAAGATTACTTAAATCATGTAATGGTTATAGATTTGCACTAACAGAAATGCAGTTAATGTCTGAATAGTTGGATATGTTCTAACTGCTGTAATTGCCTTGAAACTAGCACAGCTTGAAATGGTTATCAGCCAGTCAAATTGTTTCATTTGTTTTTTGCCACGCTCCATTAGGTATCCTACTATAAGGTTACATATTACCAACTTGTAAATATCCCATTTACCTGTTCAAGAAGAGAAATGACCTTTTATGAAAGCTATCTTCAGGGAGAGAAAAATAATTAGGGCACTACAAACCAATAAACATGTAGCCTTTAAAACAAAATACTGATTACATATGAACTATTTTGATTATATTGTTTTTCAGTATAGCAGGGGAACATTAATTTGCTTACAAAGACAATATATCAGCATGCCATATTGACACTTAGATGAAATGTCTTAACAGATATCTTAAAGATAGAATTCAATTGAAATACAAAATGTAGAATGAAGAAGAGATTTATGCTAGTGTTCAATTCCTCATGCAGCCTATTCAGTGTACGGTGGTCCTATTGACAACGGATTGAAATTTCTTCTGAGACTTTTGAATAACTTTAAATGCCATTCTGTACATCATATATACTATCATGCTGTTTTTGGCACTGCGAACAATGGAAAGTTCACTATAATTTCATAATTCTACAGGCCAGAAGTCATGTTAATGTGGATACATTTCAGAACACATTAAAATAATTCATTACTGAAAATAATAAAGGCATAACTAGTGAGTAAAATCCTATGTTACGGACTTAAAGCTTTGGTCTAAGGCTGCAGTGTAAAGAATCCTTCATAAAATTATGTAATATTCATAAACATTTACTATTTACATTCTAAATATTTAAGGACTTCCAGCCTCATTTAAACACATGAGAATGTAAATATGTGCATATAGCTAACCAATAAATAATTTAAACTTTAGAAATCTTCATTCTTTGTATTTCTGTGAGAGTTAATTCTGTACTTTTATCTGGGAAAAAAATTTGCTTATAGCCTGTTATTGGGATTTATGAAAGCTTTTTTCTCCAATAGCCTCAACTGTCTACATCAACACTTGGAGATGTGAAACAGGTTGCTGTGAGGACGGAATCTTTGAACCTACCACCATTTTCCTTCAGCAAATACTATAATACCTCTCATTTTTTCATGCTCCATCAAAATGAGGCTGTTTAAAAAAACACAGTTATATCAGGTCCTCCAAGTTTTCAGTCCATCTGATATAAAGACGTAACTTTTAACTTTCTTGAGTGTTAGAAAAAGACAGTGTGTATCTATTTTTTTTCTGTAGGAGAAGAAAAAGTATGTATCTACTTTTCTCACTCTAGCATATTATTAGACTATAGACCTCTGTATTAGGCTTTTAACTCCAGAAAATAATGTTTATACTTTCTAATCACGACAAATAGAAACACATGCCACATTGTACGTCTTAAAAGTGAATGCCATTATTTTATATCCACAACAGAATTGAGATTAGTACTGGTCAGCTCATTCTGACTAAAGCAATGTTTTTATTTCTCTTGCCAAATATTATCTCCCTAAGTAATATTAAATAGTTGAGCCAGTGTAAGATTAATCCCACTTTATACCACCCATACCCACATAAACACTAACAGTCCCTCTCTTAATGTCTTAGCTTTCCAGGACAGGGTTAATTGGAGAGCTACTTTGCAATATTAAGTTAGATAAGGAAATATAGGACCCCTTCAACTATTTATTTTTACTTTATTTCAATATAACCTTATACACTCTCTCTCTTTCTTCCCTTCATTACCTTCCCTCCTTCTCTCCCTC
>NW_006794958.1:2716027-2718134 GCF_000442215.2 Lipotes vexillifer | reverse complement strand
CTTTCCCTCTCCCTCACCACACACACACACACACACATACACACACACACACAAACACACTACACTGTGTAACATGCAGAATGTCATCTATTTGATGAACCAGAAGAAGTAACTAAAGGACAGACTATTCTAATGTATGTAATAATCAAATGCACCATTTTTTCCTTTTCAGTTTTTTCCCTCTCTTTCCTTTTGCTTTCTCTCCCCCAGCAAACCCTTTGATAGGCATGTATTTTGCTTTAAATTTTTCTTGATCATACTTAATAAATATTATTGCTTATATGTCTGTTCGCCTTGGTGCCTTCATTTTAATTGAGAGAGTCCAAGACTCAGCATAAATTAGTTCACAGACCATCTATACTTTTAATTTTGATTTTAAGGTTTTTAAAAAAATTTTATTTATTAGAAAATTTGCCATGTAAAGTGTGCACACATATGGATGTAGGTTGGGAGTTGATCATAGAGAAATAAACATGGGGTCTCCTAAGTGACTGTTACTTGTGTATGATTTTTCCTCTATCACAAATCATACATTGTTATAATCATTTGATGAGGAATAAAAAGGTGGAGATTAAAAAATTTATTTATTTAAAAAAAATTTATTGGAGTATAGTTGCTGATTTTAGTTTTAATAAATGTTGCCTGATTAATTTCAAAACAATGCCTACACCTGCCATGTATGTAAATACTCTTCTAATCATGCCTCTGGAAGACATAAATAATTTTTAATTGTTTCATTGTTTGTAGTCTGATATGTTGAAAGACCTATCAGTTTACAATAATTTACTTATCTTGTACTCTAATGAATTTGCACATTTTTCCACACGTTACTTTGTTATACCTTTTGTTGCCATCCATATCAAAAATCTGTATTTTCCCATATCTACCATTTCTCTGCTGAGTATTTTATGGTATCTTTTGCTAAATGTAAGTGATTTTATAGATGTAGATGTAGGTATAGATAGAGGAATAGAAATATGGCACACTTATTTTGTTAAGAATATTTTTATCCCACCTAAGCCTTTGGTTTGACTTCTTATAAAGTATACTAATGATCTTTTGTGAATGAATCAGGAGACTAAATTCCATCCTAGAGCTCATCAGTATTAAATGAGTAGTTAAGGGGAAATGGTAAAATTGCTTTTGAGAAAGACAATTATTGGAATTTTATCTTAGTTTTAAAAAATATGAAAAGTTTGCTTAAACCCTAAAGAAAGCAAAATTAATAATTATCTGTGCCGATGTAAACAATTATCTTTTAGATTCTCACCTTCAATGCTATTAAAAGAAACTGACTGATGAAAAAATTCCCAATATTGACCAAATAAGTGAATATAACCACCTCCAAAATTATACGTATTCAGTAGGTTTATAGCCTGATAAATAATTCCCCAAATTTGGTAACAAAATATCTATAACAAATACACCGTCTTGAAATAACACATAACTAATGCTAAATTACTTAGATGAATTTTTTTACTATATGCTTTTACTATAATGGTTGGTGGGAAACGTAAAACAAATCCCCAAGGAAACTGTAAGCATATGATATTTACATTTTCTTTTTCCATAGAAGTCCTGAGTGAAAAGGACTTGACTATTCTTGAAACACATTTTAGTTGACAAGATTGGAAAACAGTGAGATTGAATTTTAAATGAAATATATTAAAATGCTTGTCAATATCATAAATTAAGGCACTCTGATTAGGAAAATCCACAATTAAAGCTACAGCTTAATTCTGATAATGATAGTAATCATATGAAATTAGTAGGAATTTCTCTCATCCATATGATTTAGATTCTGCTAATATCAGGACTTGTCATATGTAACATTTCTTCATATTACAACCAGCTATAATCAAGTCTAATTCCTGCCTCTGCAGGTATTTTTTTATATCTTTATTGGAGTATAATTGCTTTACAATGTTGTGTTAGTTTCTGCTGTACAACAAAGTAAATCAGCTATACATATACATATATCCCCATATCCCCTCTCTCTTGAGCCTCCCTTCCACCCTCCCTATCCCACCCCTCTAGGTCATCACAAAGCATCGAGCTGATCTCCCTGTGCTATGCAGCAGCTTCCCATTAGCAATCCCTTTTTTTT
>NW_006794958.1:2707379-2716017 GCF_000442215.2 Lipotes vexillifer | reverse complement strand
CCTCTCACTGTTGTGGCCTCTCTCGTTGCGGAGCACAGGCTCCGGACGCGCAGGCTCAGCGGCCATGGCTCACAGGCCCAGCCGCTCTGCGGCATGTGGGATCTTCCCGGACCAGGGCACGAACCCGTGTCCCCTTCATCGGCAGGCGGACTCTCAACCACTGCGCCACCAGGGAAGCCCTAGCCATCCATTTTATATTTGGTAGTGTATATATGTCAATGCTACTCTTTCACTTTCTCCCAGATTCCCCTTCCCCGACTGCGTCCTCAGGTCCGTTCTCTACATCTGCATCTTTATCCCTGCCCTGCCACTAGGTTCATCAGTACGGTTTTCTTAGAATCTGTAAATGTGTGTTACCATCCAGTATTTGTTTTTCTCTTTCTGACTTGCTTCACTCTGTATGACAGACTCTAGGTCCAACCACCTCATTACAAATAACTCAATTTTGTTCCTCTTTATGGCTGAGTAATATTCCATTGTATATATGTGCCACATCTTCTTTATCTATTCATCTGTCGATGGACATTTAGATTGCTTCCATGTCCTGGCTATTGTAAATAGTGCTGCAATGAACACTGTGATACATGTACCTTTTTGAATTATGGTTTTCTCAGGGTATATACCCAGTAGTGGGATTGCTGGGTCATATGGTAGTTCAACTTTTAGTTTTTTAAGGAAGCTCCATACTGTTCTCCATACTGGCTGCATCAATTTACATCCCCACCAACAGTGCAGGAGGGTTCCCTTCTCTTCACACCCTTACTAGCATTTATTGTTTGTAGATTTTTGATGATGGCCATTCTGACTGGTGTGAGGTGATACCTCACTGTGGTTTTGATTTGCATTTCTCTAATGATTAGTGATGTTGAGCATCTTTTCATGTGTTAGTTGGCAATCTGTATGTGTACTTTGGAGAAATGTCTATTTAGGTCTTCTGCCCATTTTTGGATTGGGCTGTTTGTTTTTTTTGATATTGAGCTGCATGAGCTGCTTGTATATTTTGGAGATTAATCCTTTGTCAGTTGCTTCATTTGCAAATATTTTCTCCCATTCTGAGAGTTGTCTTTTTGTTTTGTTTATGGTTTCCTTTGCTGTGCAAAAGCTTGTAAGTTTCATTAGGTCCCATTTGTTTATTTTTTAATTTCCATTATTCTAGGAGGTGGGTCAAAAAGGATCTTGCTATGATTTATGTCATAGAGTGTTCTGCCTATGTTTTCCTCTAAGAGTTTTATAGTGTCTGGCCTTACATTTAGGTTTTTGATCCATTTTTAGTTTATTTTTGTGTATGGTGTTAGGAAGTGTTCTAATTTCATTCTTTTACATGTAGCTGTCCAATTTTCCCAGCACCACTTATTGCTCTGCAGGTATCTTAAAAACTTATTTTATCACAATTATTCTCTATGCCTACACCAAAAAATTAATAAATAAGAATAATGAAGAGGAATTACATTTTCAGGTCTCACAATACTCTATAGTGCTATTATAAATCAATTATTGTTTTTAGCACATAAGATAAATAGGTCAAAGTAGCAATAGAAATCCATCTTTATGCTCATATATATATATATATATATATATATATTTGTGTGTGTATATATATGCATGTATATATATAAAAGTTATATTTCATATGTGGGGAGAAGGTTCAACAACTTTCTTGTCCATTTTCTGGTTATTAACTATACTTCCTTGAACACACTTATTTTTTCAGCTATGATTAATTATGATTTTAATTAGGACTTTTATTGAAAGGTTACAAATGTCAAATGAAAATGGGAAGTTAGGAAGGAAAACAGAATAAAGGAAGGAAGGAAGATAAGGAAGGATGGGGATGACATTGGCTCTTTCAATGCTAAATCCCTGGGAATACTGTTTTAAGGTACATCTTAATCAAAAGACATTTTTGGCATCTACTACCTAGATTTGAGTGATGCCTGGTACATAGTAGGTTTATCTGTTCCCTAGTATATTTTTTCCTGTGTACATGGTGCCCTTAATCATAATAAGTTGCATCACTTTTGAATATATTGTCACAAATTCTCCAAACAACGATTTGAGGGAATCTTCTGACACATGAAGCAACAAAGTCAATGGATGCTCTGAGAATTCAAATAAATTTCAAAAGTTCACAAAGGTAGAAGTTAGTGGAGCTCAGAAATGAATGCATGATTTCCTCATGCAAAACTTGTTATTAAAATTAATTAGCTATATTGATTATTCTATTAGGAGAATGGTATAAAAATTCAGGTGTCTGTATGAAGTGGATGGTTGGCCCTACAACAAGAAATGTGACTATAATAAACAGAGCCATATAAAGCTCCAAAACAAATTAAGCCCTTCCTCATTTACCAGCTGATGACATTAGTACAAGGATTTACCTTTAAATGAAATGTTTCTGGGAAAGAAAGCACTCTCACTATTATTACACTATCAATCCTGAGAGTAAAAGAACAACTTAAGGGTGATATATGGAGACAAGAAAGATGGTTTTAGACAGCTGGACAAATTAGGCATGCTTAAGGCGAGAATAAAAGAAAAAGACAAAGGGGCCTGGATTTAAATTTCAAATTGTCCATATTCAAATTCCGATCACTTACATATTTTATAATTTAGAAAGAGTAGATATATTTTATGAGTATCCTAAGTTTACAAATTAAGAGTAGATATGTTTTGTGAGTATCCTAAGTAATATAAATTGAGGGAAAAAAGTGACCTCAAGGAGTCTTCAGTTGATTAAAAGGTTTTGTAAGCTCAGTCCCAGCTATGAAGTAGTTCACCAAAAGTTAGTTTTAATCCCTCATCCAACTATCCATTTATCCCAATTTCTCTGTAGAGTCATAGTACTCCCTTACTTATCAAGCACCCTTTGGAAGCTGCACCCAATGGGTGGCAATCACCAAATGTTATTAAGCTACTAATTTAAAATATCAAAGTTGTAGGTTAATGGCTGTGAAACATAGAGCCATATTTTAACATTGTAACTTTGATATTTCCCGAGCAATATACTTGGTTTTGGTGAGACACTCTACTTATAAATGAAGTTTATATGTAAATCCTCCTCTTTTTTGTTGACAGCCAAAGACATTTTGATTTATAAAATATTTTAATTTATAAAATATTTTAATTATTTTTGTAGATATTTTCATTTTCTCAGCAATGAAAACAGATGATATATCTCTTTTGCTTCTTTAGTCAAACGCGTTATCAACCTTTCATAGGGAAAAATCTAAAGAAGACTGCACTGATTTATGAATGATGGATAATAACACATATATTTCTATTGTGTACAAAAAACACAAGAGGAAGTTTGATAATTTCCTTAATATGTTTTTCTGGTTTGGAATATACAAAATGATTTGAAGAATAAAAATGAAAATAATTTTGTTCTCATTAGGCAATGGCCTAATATAACAGTACCAAAAGCAGAAAATGAGTATTAAATTAAATTCAGGTCTAAGAATATTTAATTCTGTCTGAAAGCAAGACTGAAGAAACTATAAGAAAAATATCTGTCTCCAACAAACACAATGTTTAGAGCTTTAAAAGTTATATCAATTTACATTTCATTTGCTGTATTTTATTAGAATGTTGGCGAGTTATGTGCAACAGTGAGCTAAGATGCTGTAATAATGATCTCAACTTATAAGAGATAAATAATCATAAGAAAGCAAATAATTCTTATAAAAATACATACCTACACATTAAAATTTTACAGAAAAAGGATAAAATAATTAAGGCACTTAAAACTAATGGTTAGAACATCAAATAAAATGAATTGCTAATTTAAGTAGAATATCCCTCATTGAACAATACATTTTGCCAATTTGAAGTTGAGGAAGATATAAAAAAGTATTTGAAAGTATTCCCTGTGCTTGCTGAAAAAGATGCGGCGTAAAATTATATAGGAACATCAAAAGTGAGATGAGAAGAAACTTGGGGATGTCACTGGCATGCTCATAAATGGAAACAGAGCAAAAAGTTACTGAAGTGTTTAAGGATATAGGAATAAAATGAGATCTGACAGGGAAGGGAAAAGAACTGTGTTGAAAGATGTTCCCAGCTGGAAAAAATCATTTCCAGGTGATTTTTGTTTCCATCAAATCAAGTCAGGCCATGAAACTGGAGATAGTATCCCATAATTTTTTAAAAATAGTTTCCACCAGTTAAGATGTTTGGTTTAGGATTTTGACAAGCATCTGAGGGCTATTTGTTACCTGGTGATGGACAGTGAGAAATAAATTTGATTCATTCCTTAAGGAAGTAAATGGAATAAATCTACCACAATGAATATTGTTTTTAAAATATATTGTTAATAGTATAACATGTACATCTTTGAATATGTAGTATAAATCATGCTATACTTAATCCCTTAATTTTTTTTTTTTAATTATAACTCTTTGGGATGTTCTCACTATATTTTTAAGTATATATAACTCCTATTGTATACAGTAAGGTTTTGTTTCACTTTCAGTTTGAATCACTAAATATTATTGAACACTAAGCTGTAAAATGAGTGTCACTGATAATGTTGATCTTTTTACTATAACCCATTCATTGAACAATATTGAGCACCTACTTGCTATCATAACACTTAGTCTTGAGATGTTTCACTGAAAAAAAAAAAAAAGACACATGACTGCTTGTCCTCAAAATTTACCATCTAACAAGGAAGACAGATAACGAGAGCTAAGGGTTGTCTACATTTATTACCACACATATCTGTTTTCCTGAGTTCAGGGGTCAGTCCCCATCAGTACTTACCCCTCACCTTGAAACACTGAGATAGGACTGATTATGTCCAGTTTCCAGCTTCAATCCCATTTGAAAATTATTACATAGATTTCTTTATAGCGCTTGCAATTCTATAACATAATACTCATTTACACATTTTTCTTTATAATTGACCTCACATTACTTAGAGAAGATCTCATACTTTAACCACTTGTGTATTTCTAGCATAGTGTAGTACCTGAAACATAATGGTTACCAAAATGTATCTGTTGTTTTGGTCTGAGTAGAGTTGGTATAGAAGAGCACTAAAGTTGTTTGTATAATGATAATAAGTTTATGTATACTGTAGTTTAAAATAATTGTTCTTCCTAAGAAACAATGTATTTGAAGTTTGGTAGACAGATTTTTAGATGTGAAGAACAAGATATCAGAGAAATTCAGTGCCTGGTCTAAAGTAATAAGCCAAGTTTAGAAAAAGAAAGCCTCTACTCCAAATTATGTGTTTTGCATATTTCACCTGTTAAGAAAAAATATCCAGATTTGGAAACAGGTCAATGGTATTGTGGATTGTTCTTTCAGTTGTGCTGGGTGTTATCTAATAGGTCCATATGAGGATTAGCTCATTTGTACCTTGGTCTGATTTTCTATTCATTGATATTTACTTGTAGCAAAGCAACTGATTATAGGCCTAATAGTAATGTAATGTAAATGTCTCTTTTCTAGTAGAAAAGATAACAGTATTAACTGTAAATTTATTTATTAAAAACACCTTATTTCTGCATGCCATTTTAATGTACTTATATGTATCTCAGTTCTTCAAGTGATATTTGAATCAGCTATACCATCTCATTAGTCTCCTAATTAACGATTTAGTTAATAAATGGTTGACAGGTTTATTTTTTATTCTTATCATTCATGCTTCTAACTTTTTGAAGTTTATATTTTAATATAGCAGAGTTGATTTTGTCTGTTCAGAGACTCCCTCCTTCCTTCTTTGTGTAACTGTTCCTTCCTCCCATCTATTCATGTGAATGGGGTGGGGCTGCTTTCCTAGTATATTTATTTCCCAGCCATAAGTTTGAGAATGTGTTCCAGGACATTCAGTTATCACATTCTATTGTGCATTTGTTAAATTAAAACAGATCTTTATTCTTCCCCAGATATATATTTCTTTCATTTTAGGAGCTTAAGGAAAAGGCAGATTTGGATAATACAGCATGCTGAATGAGAATCAGGAATTATCAACCACATTTTTCTCAGCACACTGAGAAGTGGAAGAGAGAAAGGAAAACAGGAAGAATGGATTTTGATAATTTCTCTAAGTACCTGCATCAAGTTTTGCTTAAAACCACATTATTTCTAGTCTTCCCAAGTCAGGGGAAACAAAAATGCACTTTTGCTAATGGGAGTTTTATTTCTTTGTTTCCTATAATCAAAGAATCCTAACTGAGGGTTAAGCAATGGAAATACTGAAATATGGTTTTAGAAAACAAAACAGTAAATATGGACATATTTTACATGAAATAACAAAGCCTAAAATTACAGTAAAATTTAACTTACTATCTAATATTATAATATTTTGAAGATATATTCAAAATGCATATGTTTTATACATTATTGATATTTTTACTGGAATCTCTTCAGTTAAAAATGAAATCACAGGTGATGAGATTGCAATAATATTAACAATTCAGACATAGAATTAGAAAATTTTACTGAGAATTACAAAATTATAATAGAAATCAAAATAAAAGGTGCTGTAATAGTTGGTAGCTCAGTAATTTTTATGTTTAAGATCTTAACATAACATTGGAAGTTAAATGGATAAACTGACATTTTGAATGAAAATATATCTAATCATGAAGTACATCCTTTTTAACAGCCTAATAATTCAGTATGTAGGACACTTTTGAAGCTATAGTAGTACAGATTTATTTTATAAGTAGTTTTTAGTAGAATGTCAAATAAAAAATAAAAATGTAACTGTTTAAAATTATCATGAAGACATATTTTGTGCTTTAAAGGGACCACAGTCCTTTAATTACAAAACATTGAAGAGACAACTGATGCTAGTATAAATTTATATTACATTTTTTTATCTGAAAAAAGGAATGGCAAATTTTTCATACTTGCTGGAACTGTCTTCTCTGACTTTAATTTGTGCCTAAATTTTATCACATGTAATCTCACATAGATCTTCCTACTGATAAGTGGAGCAGGAAGTGGAGGGTGAAGGAAAAGTTTCAACCACTGAAATCTTTACCTATTGTAAAGACTGTTGTTGTTTTTATCTGTTGTCTGTTGTTCTTTTTATCATTATCATAAAACATCTGCAGACTGTTAATTTAAGTGCGCTACTCTAGGAATTTGACTTAAATATCTATTAAAACATTTTAAATGTATTATTGTGATTACTTTGTATGTATAGCTTTCACTACATTCTTCCTGATTTCTGGAAAGCAGAGACAAGATATTATTCATCATTTTTATCCACAGGACCAAGCCCTGTATTGTAAAAAGTTAAATCTATTATGTATCTATATTAATTAATCAATATGATAGTTCGTAAATTCACTTTTCTATGAGATAGTGGGTTCTAAATAAATACCGCCAACTTACATTTGATCCCAATGAATACTCCCTATTATGCTTAACTCTTCCTCAGGCATACCATTCTGTTGACAGACTGTTTATATGGTATTGAATAATTTAAAAAGAGAGATAATTTTACTATCTCTTAGGAATTTATATGTTTTTAACCCATTGCCACTCTGATATAGTTCTGAGAATTTTTTCAACTTGCATCTGGTAGCTGTACAGGGTAATGAGAGGGTAGGTAGACTCATCATTTGGCCTTGCAGACACTAAAAGTTCAAGCTTATTAAACTTGTTTAATGAAGGCATTAAATTTTCTTATGTTTCTGGTGATGTGTCTTCTATCATCCACAAAAAATATGTCTACTAAGAATTTAACCTCTTTTTAATAGTTTATCTCTTACCTACTTTTTCATTTCTGAGAGGTTAAATTTTAACTTTCAGTTAGATATTAGTATTATCATTTACTTAAAAATATTCATTATAGAAGAAAATAATTATCAAATGGAAAAATATATGGCTATTCACTGCAAAAATGAAAATATCTGTTACATCATTGGGTTTTTCCATATTACTTGTATCTATTTTATGTTGACACTTATATTTTCAGAAATGTGTGACATTATATACCTTTTCTATATAATTCACGTACTTTCTACTTGTTATTGTTCATAACATACAGCAACCAATTATATACATTAGCTCATTACTGAATTTGTAAGTATTCTTCTTTGTTGTTTTCAACATGTCAACAATGATGATATTTAATAAGATTAACGCATGTGTAGCTCTTCTATGCAATGAGGAAAGGTACTCATATAAATGTATGTTTTCCTCCAAAAATAACACCAGATGTTAGTAGCTACACTCATATTTTATCATTTCAAACTGGCCACACCTTTATATTTCAGAAAAAAAAATCAGTATGGGAATCAAATGTTTTACAAGAGATTGCATTAAAAAATAAGCTGTTACTCCTTCTGAGCATGGGTACATTGGATAATTTAAAGACAGTGATCAGAACCTGCTTTGACACAGTGCCTCCAGCGCACAGGGCTTTTTATAGGTCCCAGGGGACTCAGGTCCATGACGGATTTCACATATCCACCTGCTCTTTTTTGCAAATAAAACAACAATTTAACGTTGAGTAGATCTGGCATTATATATAGGCAAGCCAGGTATCCTTCAAGTGAAAGCAATTTACTTAGATTTGTCCAAGGCTTTATTAAAAGCTGTCACTCCAAAAAAAAAAAAAAAAAAAAAAGAATTTCAACCATTTTAAAACCCTTAGAGCATCATATGGCTGTAAAAA
>NW_006794958.1:2701654-2706712 GCF_000442215.2 Lipotes vexillifer | reverse complement strand
CCCCAAAAAAAAAAAAAAAAAAAAAGCATTTCAACCATTTTAGAAGCCTTAGAGCATCATATGGCTGTAGAATAAGCAACTAGAGTCAGTCCTGCTTTGCCACTAGGTGTCACTTAGCCTCTTGGAACTATTTCCTTCCTCTAAAGTAAACACTTAAGATTTGATCTCTGTGATTCCCTTCAGCACTAACATTTATGATTATGTGTAGAGATAAGAAACAGAAAATGTCTAAATGTTCATTTCACTGGATGGATAATGAACTTTTCCAGTAATCTTACTCTTCTCAGTGAACCTGCTCCCCCTCAAACTGCTCTGGTTGTTCTTTTTGCCTGTAATGTTCTCTCCTCAGATTATTAACCTGGCTATCTTTCTCAAGTCTTTGCTTATCTGTCACCATCTAAATGAGGTCTCTTCCTGACTATTCTACATAAAATTGTAAACTTCCCTCAATCTTTTTACACCAATAAGCTCTATTCCCTTTTATCCTTACTCTACCTTTTCCTTTATTCCTGGCACTTTTCTCCTTTTAACTTAGTATTGTATATTATTTACTTATTTATTGTGCTTATGATGAAGTATCCATATTCTTCCTGCTGGACTATAATGTCTCCAAGGGCAAGAGTCTTTGTTTAAATCACTGGTGTATGTACAACACCTAGAACAGTGCCTGCACTTAGTTATCATTAAATAAATATTTATGCAATGAATGAATTGCTTAGAGATCCATGCTGACATATGTATCATTTTTAAATGATCTAAAAACAAAGTATGCATCTTCAAAATAATAAATCCATACTCTCAAGAGACTGAGAAAACTGTAGAAAACATATAAGCTGATGTGTATAAGTAGAAAGGGAGAAATTTACTGAATGCATACTTTCAATCTAAATTTTAAAAACAGAATCTTCTTTTTCACCCGAAGAATGCCCAGAATAAAAATTAGGGCAGGAAATGAAACAGCAAAAAATACAGAGTTTGGGGGAAAAAAAGCTATCTCTTTGGTTGGTGTGAGGGGAAGCAAATCCCACCCATTCATCACCTCCGCCCCACCCCAACCCCACCATTCAATGGAGCCCTTGCCATTTTTGAAACAAAACAAAACAAAACCCTAGGATGCTAAGCAACTGTTTCAAAAATATCATCTTAAGGAAAGAATGACTAACGAAGGCTAGAGCCAAAGTTGACTAAGGATAATGATGGGACAGTTACCCAAAATCAGAGTTTGATGGGTCTTACATGCTTGGTTCAGTGGATTATGACTTTTTCTATAAAAGCACAGGAAATTAGGGAAGTGATTAAACCAAATATAACAATCCAAGTGTTTGCATATTCTAGAAGCATAGAAAGCATTTTAAAAGGTTTGCTAAATTAATGAGGTATTCAAATAATTTAGGTAACATAGTTTACATAGAGATCACATATTGTATATTTCTAACTTGCTAAGATAAGACGCACAGAAGAGAACCACTCTTTTCCTCATTTATACTTCCACTAACCACATCCATTGCATGGCTATCAGAGCAGAATAACAAAATATAAGCAACAGACCTGAAACTTTATTTCAGTTCTTTAGTCTCACTGTTATCAAATAAGCTTGTGAACTCTCCAAATCACTTTCAGCTGAACTGACATACAGACAAGGCTTGTATACTTGCAGTGACCATTTTTATTCTCTGACATTTCTATTACTGGTTGCTTAGTATAAACATATACAAATGAGCTGTGACTCTGCTAAACTACTCAGTTTAGCTATCTTAGTGGTCTATCTGGACCACCAAATGATAAAGTTTCAAAACATTTGTATAAATTGAGTGCAGTGACCAATATGAACCTAAATTACCTGTTGTGGTACCCAACCGAAATAGCTCTGATGGTTCAGTCAGGTTATGCAAATTGTGTCATGATTATATATTTTCACAGAAATATTGAAACATTATTTTTATTGATAATTCTTTTAATACAATGTAGTACCAACAGTGTCCATATTCATTCAACTCATAAAATTCACAGTGTGAAGAATCACTAGACCTTACGTTAAAACAAAAAATGTTAATGATTAATAGTCACAAAGAATCTTCTCTAATCTATGTTCAAGTATAGTAACAGCAAAATGGAATACTGATGAGCGGAATTCCCTTGTTCAAGAAGTCTATTGACTTCACTTTCACACTCCCTCAACGGCTTATGTAAAACTCAAAACTGTTTCTTGTGTAGCTCAAGGGCATACTATTAACATATACAGCATTTCAATTAAAGTTGAATTTTTATAATACATATAATTATTCTAATTGATACATCCTTATTTATTAGCATAAGTTGATAGTATAACCATTTTGCACATAAATTGTTAATAGCAAAATTATTTTATATACATTTTGCTTAAATTCAGAAAATATAGTGGCCAAAAACTGGTGGGAAGGTTGCCCACAATGTCTACCAGAGGAAGATTTAGCAAAAGTGTATTAAAGAGAAGAGATTGTTACAGATTTCTATCAGTATTCCTCCTTTGCACCCTTATATTGTTTATCCTAGTGTTGGTCCCAGTTTGTCCTAGTTTGTCCAATATCCTCATATCCTTTGTCCTAGGGTTGGCACAGACTTTTTATACCTGTGCTCTAAATCCCACACAGTTATTTCTGCTTTAAATAATTATCTTTCAAGGAGATTAAAAATATGAAAATGGCTTTTACATTTACTCACATATTTTCCAACTCTGGAGCTGTATTTCTTTGCATAGATCCATGATTTTATTTAATATTATTTTTGTTTGAGCTAAATAACTTCTTTTGACATTTCTTATAGTTCAGATCTAATGGTCATCATAGTAGATCCTGTCAACTTTTTTATTTGATATTTCATTATTTTGCAAGATATTTTATTTTCATATAAAAATCTAGGCTCCCTTTTTTATCCTTCATCTCTATGTGCCTCACTTTTCAAAAACTATTTATTACAATATCTAATAATTATAGATTCAAAGGAAGTAACTAATAAATAGACAGCAAGGCCACATACACTCTTCACTCAGCTTCCTCTAAAGTTAATACCTTGTGTATGTATAGTACAACATCAAAGACACAATTGATACAATCCACTTTGTATAATCAGATTTCACCAGTTACATATTCACTCATTTGTGTGTGTTTCTCTGTGTGTATAAATCTATGCAATTTTATTATATGTGTAGCTTCATGTAACTACTACCCCAATTAAGTTACAAAACTACTATCATCAAAAGCTCCCTTTTAAAATCCCTTTCTTCCTATTTCTTTCCTTTTCCCTTTCCCATTTCTTTGAAGGCATCCTCAACTACCTCCATCTTTAACCACTAGCAACCACACATATTTTTTCTTTATCTATAATAATATCATCTTATGAATATTATATAAATGGAATCATAAAGTATTCACTTGAAATTATCTTTTATCATACACCATAATTCTCTTAAGGTTTATTTAAGTTGTCCCATCTATTAATGGTTGGTTCCTTTTGATGGCTGAGTACTATTTCATGTTATGGTTGTACCATATGTTTGTTAAACCACAGAATTCTAGAAAAGTTTTTACTTTTTCTTTAATCTTTAAGCACTTCAAATATATCATTCTGTTGTCTTCTGAATACAGCAGCATTGATTATTTGGTTTTCCTTACCTCTGATTTTCTATACATAATGTGTCTTTCTGGAAATAATTTATGATATGAATTGGGATGTGTATGTTTGTTTATTTTATTTTTTCATATATTTCCAGCTTAACATTCACAGACTAAATTAGAATTCTGGTTTTATAGTTTTCATCCAATTTGGAAAATCTTTGGCTATTGATTTTGCAAATGTGTTTTCTTCCTCCTTCCTCAACCTTCCTTTGTCGATTCCAATTATACATGCACTAGAACATTTAATACTGTCCTACAAGTCACTGATGCTGTTAATTATGTTTTAAGCATAATTATAGGGCATATAATCAGTCTTTTTTTCTCTATGATTAATTTAGATAATTTCCATTGATATATCTTCAAGTTCACTACTATTTAAATCTACTGTGTCCACTCTGAATAATACCATACAGAAAAGTTTTATTTCAGATATTTGGGGTTTTTTAAATATCTTTATTTTTCTCCTTATTATATTCATTGTTTTCTTTAAATCACTAAGCACATTCATAATCTTTATGAATTTATACTTTATGAATTTATGATTAGGAATCATGCTCTTGGCTATTTTTCTCATTTTATGTGTAATATTTTCTTGCTTATTTGTCTGATTAGTAAATTTAATGATGAGAAAATATTTCTAATTTTTAAAAGCTGAATTTAAAAAAATTAAAGAGTTTAATTTTGTTCTGGCAGGCAGTTATCTACAGATCAGCTGAACATTTTGAAGCTTATTTATACACTTTTTTTCAGGGAACTTCCGGAATAAAGCCTATAGTCTACTACTAGGCAGTGAACCTTTCTGATGTCTAGTGAATGCTCTATATATTCATAAGGTTGTTCTACTCTGGCTGGTGTGAATGATTTACAAACCTTTATGTGTTCTAGGAATTGTGTGGTTCATGGTTTTCCTGAAATTATTCTTTCCTGGCATTTGTTCTTTGCTTGAATTCATGAAATTTCACCCTGTGGATATAAGCTCGAGGATGCTTTACCGATTTCTGAAGCTCTATCTCGGCATCTCTCTCCTTCCCAGCACTTGCCCTGAAAATTCTTGTTCAGTCTGCTTCCTTGAACTCTGTTCTTTGTCTTTTCAACTCAAAAAAACTGCTGGACTCTCTTTTCCCTTCTCAGCTTTGCTGCCTGGAGATTGTCTCCAGGCAGAAAGCCAGGGCTTTCCTAGGTTTTCCTTCATTTGTTTTCCTTCTCTTAGTGATAGAGCACAGTTCTTTGCTGACTGTCATCCAGTGTTTGAAAACGGTCATCTAACAGTTCGGTTTTCTAGATTTTTACAATAGGAGGATGTTGATATTATTTTATTCATACTTTAAAAATCAGATTTGGTTTCATTTGAGGGTATTTCTTTTTTTTTTTTTTGCGGTACGCGGGCCTCTCACTGTTGTGGCCT
>NW_006794958.1:2687875-2701552 GCF_000442215.2 Lipotes vexillifer | reverse complement strand
AGCACAGGCTCCGAACGCGCAGGCTCAGCGGCCATGGCTCACGGGCCCAGCCGCTCCGCGGCACGTGCGATCCTCCCGGACCGGGGCACGAACCCGCGCCCCCTGCATCAGCAGGCGGACTCTCAACCACTGCGCCACAAGGGAAGCCCTGAGGGTATTTGTTTACTGTAATGGTTTCAAACAAAAAGGTAGCTAAAATCAACTAGATTATTATAATAACTAGTAATAGAATAATAATTAGTAGTAGTGACATAATAATAGCCAGTAATAGTAATAATTGCTACCAATAAAACCATCGTTTACTCTACACTAAGCTCTTGGTGAATTATACGTAATCTTCACAGTGATATTATGATTATTATAATATTATGGTCTTTAAAAAGATAAGATTCTGAGGCTCATATTATTGAGAAGAATTTGACATCACATATCTAAAAATTAGCAGCACTGCAATTCATTTATTCTTTTATTCAAAAATTATTCTTGAGTGCCTACTAGGCTAGGCTTGGGGAATAAAGCAATAAAACAGAACAAAAGCTCATGTGGTGTACATTCTAGTGGCCATATAAAGAAAATATCAGTATTAATAAATACAATGTATAATATAGATGTTATTAAGCTCTAAAAAATAAAGCAGGGAAATGGCACAGGTAGTATTTGAGAGTAATCTCAATTTAGATAGTGTAGCTAGGAGATGCTCTGTGAACCAGTGTCATTTGAGTTAAGATCTGAAGTAGGTGAGGGGCCTGAGGGAGACTCAGGAAAAAGTAGTAAGCGATGAGATCAAAGAGTTAGGGGTGGAGTGTGGAAAGCACAGTTTGTAGAACCTCATAAACCATTCCAAGAATTTTGGCATTTATTGTGAGTGAGAAGTATTCTCCACTGTAGTATTTTCCTTAGAGGAGAAAAAAGATCTGACTTTGTTTTAAAGAATCATTCTGGATGCAGTGTTGAAAATGAACCTAGGGGGCAGGCACTAAAGCAGGAAGAGCTATAAGAGGCTGTTGTAAGAATCCAGGTTTGAGATGACTGTGCTTTGTATCATAGCAGTAAATGGGCAGGTTGTGAAAAGTACTCAAATTACATATCTATTTTCAAACCTGATATTTAAAGTCAGGCCTACCTTACTCCAAGATCTATGTGGGTTTTAATTTTCTCCTTTACTTTATAATCTCCATTTCACTATTTAACATAGTACTCTTAGTATACAAGTATTTAGTATTTAACAAGTTATACATAAATTGTAGAGTTAATTAATAATGGTGAATTTCAAAACTCTCTGGATTAAATAGAAACAACAAGTTTTGCCTCTCTCACACACACGTGTGTGTATATATAATTGTCAATAATTAAATTCAAAGGGCAGGATCAAGATGGTGGAGTAGAATGATCCTAAGCCCAACTCCTCCCATTGACACAGCAAAACTAAAACCGCATATAGACCAACTCTCTCAGAACAACCTAAAAAACTAGCAGAACACCTCTTTTACAATTAAGGATATAAAGAAACAACACACTGAGATGAGTAGGAGTGGCAGAGATGCAATATAGTCAGGACCCACACTTCCAACTGGCAACCCACAAGCAAAAAGGGGTATCACAAACTCGGAAATCCTTTATTAGGAGAAAGGTGTTCAAATCCCACATTGGGTACCCTGTCCCTGCAGACCAGTGTTGAGAGGACAAGCCCCCTTCACTGGTTTGCTAATATATTTTGAGGATTTTTTTTGTCTATGTCCATCAGGGATATTGTCCTGTAATTTTCTTTTGTTTTGTAGTATCTTTGTTTGGTTTTGGTGTCAGGGCAATGCTAGCCTCGTAGAATGAGTTTGGAAGTCCTAGTCACAGCAATCAGGCAAGAAAAAGAATAATAGCCATACAAATTGGAAGAGAGGAAGCAAAATTGTCACTCTTTGCAGATGAGATGATACTATAAATTAAAAACCATATACATTCCTTCCAAAGACTATTATAACAAATAAATGAATTCAGTAAAGTTGCAAGAAACAATATACAGAAATTTGGTGCATATCCATACACTAACAGTGAATTATCAGAAAGAGAAATCAAGAAAACAATCCCATTTACAACCACATCAAAAAGAATAAAATGCCTAGCAATAAATTTAACCAAGGAGGTGAAAGACCTGTAATCTAAAAACTATAAGACATTGATGAAAGAAATTGAAGATGACACAAATAAATGGAAAAATCTACTGTGCTCATGGATCAGAAAATTTAATACAGTTGACCCTTGAGCTATATGGGAGTTAGGGGTACCAACCACCTATGCAGTCAAAAATCCCTGTATAACTTTACAGTTGGCCCTCTGTACCTATGGTTCCATGTCCATAGATTCAACCAACTGTAGATTGTGTAGTACTGTAGTATTTACTATTGAAAAAATTCTGTGTAGAAGTAGACCCACATGGTTCAAACTCTTGTTGTTCAAGGGTCAACTGTATTGATAAAATGTCCATACTACCCAAAGCAATCTATAGATTCAGTGCAATCTCTAGCAAAATACTCATGGCATTTTTCACAGAACTAGAATAAATAAACCCCAAATTTATATGGAGTCACAGAAAGCCTGAATATCTAAAGCACTCTTTAGAAAAAAGAACAAAGCTGGAGATATTATACTCCCTGACTTCAAACTATACTACAAAGCTATAGTAATCAAACCAGTATGGTACTGGCACAAAAACAGACACACAGCTCAATGAAACAGAACAGAGAGGGCAGAGATAAACCCAAACACATATGGTCAATTAATCTACAACAAAGGAGGCAAATACAATGGGGAAAAGACAGTCTCTTCAATAAGTAGTGATGAGAAAACTGGACAGCTACATGTGAAAGAATGAAACTAGACCATTTTCACACACAATATACAAAAATAAACTCAAAATGGATTAAAGACATAAATGTAAGACCTGAAACCATAAAATTCATAGATAAAAACACAGTAAGTACACTCCTTGGCACTGGTCTTATCAGTACATTTTGGATATATCTCCTCAGGCAAGGGCAACAACAGAAAAAATTAACAAATGGAAATTAAAAATTTTGCACAGTGAAGAATACCATCAACAAACAAAAGGCAACCTACTGAATGATAAAAGAAATTTGCAAATTATATGTCCAATAAAGTGTTTATACCCCAAATATATAAAGAACACATATAACTCCATATCAATAAAAAAATCCAATTAAAAAACAGGCAGAGGACCTGAATAGGCACTTTTCAAAGAAGACATACAGGTGGTCAACAGGCACATGAAAACATGCTTAACATTGCTAATCATCAGGTAATGCAAACAAAACTGTAATGAGATATCACCTCATACCTATCAGAATGGCTATTATCAAAAAGGCAAACTATAAGTTTTGGTGAGGATGTGGACAAAAGGAAACCCTTGTGCACTATTTGTGGAAATGTAAATTGGTACAGTCACTATGGAAAACAGTTCGGAGGGTCCTCAAAAAATTAAAAATAGAACTATTATATGATCCAGCTATTTCACTTCTGGATCTGAAGTAAACAAAAACACTAATTCAAAAAGATATGTGCACCCCAATGTTCATCACAACATTATTTACAATAGCCAAGATATAGAAGCAACCTAAGTGTCCATCAACAGATTAATGAATAAAGAGAAAAAACTTGTGGTTGCCAGAGCAGAGGAGGGTGGAAGGATGGGCCAGACAGGTGAAGGGGATTAACAGGTACAAACTACCAGTTATAAAATAAATAAGTCACAGGAATGTAATGTACAGCACAGGGAATATAGTCAATAATATGGTAATAACATTTTATGGTGCATAATGTATACTGAATCACTATGTTGTCCCTGAACCTAATATTTAAGTCAACTATCTTCAATAAACAACAACAAAAAATTCAAAGGTCATGATGCTTTGAAAATGTTAATACAAATAATGCTAGGCAAATGAGAAAACAAACTAGTTGGAGACAACCAGTGGAAGTGGGTTAGGGAAGCAGAGCCTCACTGAGAGTACATAAATATTAAAATTTGAAGAATGAGTATGTGTTGAGAATCTAGAGACAAAGAATAATAAATGTTTAGAATATAATGTCGTAAAGTCTAAGAAGGAAGTAAAGCAGTTGCTGAAAAGGAAGAAGATACCACTCTGTTTATGTTTAGTTTATCCTCTCCGACCCATATGGCATTATCTGTAACATAGTAAATAAAGACTTAATCGAGAGGATCACCAGGGGAAATGTATTGTTTCTCTTTTCATTAGGAAAAAGAGAGGTTGTCTGGTAAAGTTTTTAAAACTAGTTAGTTGGTAGAAATAAAAGCCCTCATTTACCATGATTGTTGAGGCCCTGAAATTATACGTGTAGTGGAGGTATATGCAAATACCAAGGCTCAGAAATATTATGTGAGTGGTTTATTTCTCCTGTCTGATGCCTTCCTTTTCTGCTAACAAGATTTTGGTCCAAACAGCTTTTAATTATTAATTATAATTAATTATTAATTACTAATTATTTTTTTCTAATTATCTTCATCTGTGCATCAAAATCCTCTACTCAAACACTGCCAATATTTTATGGAGTAACTTTCTCTCTCACATAAGATGGGATGATAGATCATGCTGTTAGTAGCGTCAGAACTAAAATATATGAAAAGTATGATCTGTTCTCTTCAAGTCAGATCTTGCAAATATGATAATTTTATTAATAGCTAATATAAAATAATAAATACAATGCTACTCCTGAAAAACAAGCTTTTGATAGTAAAGAGTACAGTGGTATGGTAATTCGGACCATTATATGGGACATTCCTTGTATTATATAAAGACAAATTTACATTTGTAAAATTCATACTTCTTATTCCTAGACTGCATCTACTATTGTGATTCCAGCTAAATTATTGCTGCTTGATGATGTCACTCATTATATTAATTATCCTCCATATTTCCCAGTAAGTCTGTGTAATTAACAGGAATCCTTATGTCAAATCACATTAGTGAAGTAATACATCAAACATCTCTTACAGCAAATCCACAAAACTCATGGATTAACTTTTTATGATCCCAACTCAAGAAATTTGATAGCATGTGTTGTAGATAACAGTTATATTTATTATTGCTTATTTTGCAGCAAGCAATTTCAAAAGTAATTTATATGCATTAATTCACCTGTGATGGGTAATTTAACATGTCAACTTGATTGGGCAAAGGGATGCCCAGATAGCTGTAAAATCATTATTTCTGATTGTGTCTGTGAGGGTCTTTGAATCCGAGTAAAGAAGACAACCAAGTACATCCTCACCAATATGGCTGGGCAGCATCCAATCCAATGAGGGTCAGAATAGAACAGAAAGGTGAGTGAATTTGCTTTCTTTTCTTGAGCTGGCTGGGACACACATCTCCTCCTGCACTTTGACATCAGTGCTCCTGGTTCTGATCCTTCAAACTCATACTGAATTACATCACTGGCTTTCCTGGTTCTCAGAGTGCAGGTGTCAGAGCATGGGACTTTTTGGTCTCTATAATCACCTGAGCCAATTCCTATAATAAATCTCTTCTTATATCTATATGTTTATCTATCTATCTATCCATCCATCCATCCACTCATCCATTCATCCATCCATCCATCCACTCTACTGGTTCTGTTTCCCTGGATAACCTTAATACACCTCCCAACAAACCCATAATAAATATACTTTTATTATATTTATTTTGTTTTTAATAAAACTAGGGGAAAAAAACACTTGAATAAATTGTCTCATGTCACCTAGATGTTAAGTGGTAAAGCTAAGAATGCAGCATAGATTTTGATGGGTATAGGCATAGTCTTCTATAAATGAATCTTCTACATTTATAAAAGAGATTAATGCTTTACTTTATAAAAAATTATCTTCCATATTTTAATAACAAATTTCATATTCATTATATGCTTACTTGTAACAACTTTCTCAGGGATATATCATAATACTACAATGTATAACTTTCAAATTCCTATTTTATGTGAGTATTTGGAAAACCTATTATAATAGATGGTACTGTACAGTGCTTTATATTTGGGCCTGAGATCAAGAATACCTGAATTTAAAGCAGAACTCATAAATTTATTAATTGTATGGATTTGGCAAGTGTCATACCCATTTAAACCAGGAAAATAGAGATAATAATACCTAAGCAAAACTTTTCTGATGAAATTAAATATGATAACATCTCAAATATGTAAGATAATTATGCTCAGAGTAAATGCACAATAAATTATAATCATTTTCTTTTATTTCTATAGACAGCTGTATGTTTAAAAACATAAATTGTCATACATGCATGTAGAGATGGTTCTAAATTTAACCAAGGAAATCTGAGTACTGAATTGAGTGTTCTTATGGTTTATGATGTCTATACTTAACAAAAATGCAATAATACCTTTTGCCACACATATGAATGTATGTTTTATACTACATGCAAATGTGAAACGTAAGGATCCTATTGAGCACTTTGTGAAAATAAAAATGATTGATAAGTTTTATTATTTCAATTTAGCAATTCAGCTGCAAAATATAAACTCCTGTGTTACCATGGTAGCACATTACATCACTCTAATTATACAATATATGTTTAGTTCCTGAAGAAAGGCAATTTAGCAGGATTTCCATATTGATATTCAGTATATTCAATAAGGGATTTAAAATTTATTTCGGACTTTTAATTTCTCGTGACTACTCCCTTACTTGAATGCCAGAAAGACCTTTGAAAGACCTTTGCCTTAATTTTTTTTTTTTTTTTTTTCCTTGCGTTATGCGGGCCTCTCACTGTTGTGGCCTCTCCCGTTGCGGAGCACAGGCTCCGGACGCGCAGGCTCAGCGGCCATGGCTCACGGGCCCAGCCGCTCCGCGGCATGTGGGATCCTCCCGAAACGGGGCACGAACCCGCGTCTCCTGCATCGGCAGGCGGACTCTCAAGCACTGCGCCACCAGGGAAGCCCTGCCTTAATTTTTAAATCCCATTAATTTTTACACGATTGGAAGAGTGAACATTTATATATGAGCTGATAATCTTTCTTAGTATTACTGGTGACTAAAATGTGTTTTAGAACCCAAATTAAATTTTAGTTGTTTCTTTTTAAATTACCCAACAGGAATGCTTTTGTCAGTCACTTCATTTGCATCAATTGCAAGCAAAAATGAGATAGAATGGAGTTTCCACCTCAAAGTGTTTATCTTTAGTATATTTTCTATTTATTAAAATTGTTAAGGATGGTAAGGAACACTATACACAATACAATATCCACAAATTTGATATCTTAGATAAAATAGACCAATTGTGTGAAGGACTCATGCTACCAAAAAGCAGGCAAGGAAACATACATAACTTTAATAGGCCTATATCTATTGAGGAAATTGGTTCAATAACTAATAAGCCCTCTAAAAAGAAATAATCAGGCACACATTGTTTTACAAATGATTTAAAGAACATTTAAGAAAATAATTATACCAATTCTC
Organism: Lipotes vexillifer; assembly: GCF_000442215.2. Taxonomy (NCBI): domain Eukaryota; kingdom Metazoa; phylum Chordata; class Mammalia; order Artiodactyla; family Lipotidae; genus Lipotes; species Lipotes vexillifer. The sequence continues at coordinate 2,694,060 of NW_006794958.1, read as the reverse complement.
TACAACTTCTTCTAGAAAATAGAAGCAGAGAGAACACTTCCTAATTCATAATATGAGGTAAGCAAGAATCCAAGTATAACACAAATGTATGAAGAAATCTCACTGAACTGGGTAGGGAAAACAGGCACTGACCTAAGTTTGGAAATGAGTGAACTATCTAAAATTAAAGACAAAATAAACTGTATATAAGCAAGGTACACTAGCTGATAAAGTTAAACCCCAGAGGATATTGGTTAACAATTCTGGTACTACTATAAATATATACTGGAACTGAACAATTAGGTAAATCGATGGCAGACAATTGAAGCCACTTTTCTCACTGTTAGAGTGGGAAATTGCAGATAAGCAAGGAGAGGGGAACTAGAATGACTCATTTGGTAATGGATACATTAGAGTTTGAGACGTCATTATGAGATCAAGTTTAGCTTAATATAAACACAGTCCGTAACATACACATATATTGATAGATATACATGCATATATATATATATATATATATATATATATATATATATATATATATATGTTAGTATAGAGCATATATTTCCTTGCTCTGTCAGTTGAGGAAAACTGAAAGCAATGACAATAGGCAAGAAGCACACCTAGCACCTATGTCTTGGTTTCCAACACCACTCTCCAATTTTAAAAACCCATGCTCCTGAGAAATGACTGATATTATGAAATATACATGAGCTAGGAGAACTCATAATATCAGAAAGTATGCAAAATAACACTCACAATGGTTGTAGTATGCCAAACAACACAGGAGACAACTGAAAAACTTCCCAAAGTTCAAAGCTCTTCAGTAATTTGAATGACAAAATAAAGTTACATTTAATTATAACCCAAAATGTAAAATAAGTACACATGAGTCCATACTGATATAAATAAATAACCTGAATAAAAATGAGAGTAAACCTATGATGTAGAAAAATTCTTAATAATTTACATAGATACTCTGTCTTCAAGGAGGCAGAACATAATTCCCTACTCCTCACCTGTGGACTAAGCACAGTAACTTCCTTCTAAGGAGTACAGCATGACAGAGGTAAACAAGAGGGCCTTTACAACAAAGAAGCTTGACAAACACTATGTCAGCCAAGTGCTCAAGGTCATCACCAACTGTTGTAAGTCATGTTGATAGTATGTGCCTTTGGTATTATGTGATAAAAATGGCACTTTACCTCTATGTTCTTCTTCCCAAACGCTATAACCTTTGATTCGTGGTAAGAAAAAATATCAGAAAAATCTCAGTATAAGGTCATTCTATAAAATACCTGGCCAGTGCTCTTCAAATCTGTCAAGGTCATCAAAAACAAGGAACATCTGGAAAACTTGCACAGCAAGAGTACCTGAAAGAGAAATGATGAATGAACTTGAATGATGGAATGACAAATGATAGAAAATTATGAATAATGTGATATTCTGGATGGGATCTGGGAGTGAAAAAGATATTAGGTAAAATTTAAGGAAATCTAAATAAAATGCTTAGCTAATAATAATGTATTTATATTCATCCATTATTTGTAAGAAATGTACCATACAAATGTAATAATGTTAATAACCACTAAAACTGTGTTTGGGTTACATGAGAACTCTCTGTACTACCTTTACAACTTTAAAAAATAAAACTAAATCTCTTCTTGGGCTTCCCTGGTGGCGCAGTGGTTGAGAGCCTGCCTACCGATGCAGGGGACACGGGTTCGTACCCCAGTCCGGGAAGATCCCACGAGCCACAGAGTGGCTGGGCCCGTGAGCCATGGCCATTGAGCCTGCGTGTCCGGAGCCTGTGCTCCACAACGGGAGAGGCCACAACAGTGAGAGGCCCGCATACTGCAAAAACAAACAAACAAAAAAACAAAACAAAAACTAAATCTCTTCTTAAAAGTAAATTTCATTTAAAATAAAACAAAATATGCTACATAATTATTTATACAGCAACAAAGTGTTCACTGAATGGATTTCCCGTAATTCATTTAAACACTTTGCTGATATTAAGCATATAGGTTTATTCCAAGTTTCACAATCCATGCATCCCATCATCTCCAGCCTTTTCCTCTAGCTGCTCTATGGACAGGAGAATGAAGGAGTAAGAGAAGGAAGATCCCTTAGAATTTTATTGCTTTGGCCTAGGAGAGAAATTTAGGTGCTGTGGGGTTAGATTAGGATGGTAGCAAGAGACATAGTAATGAAGGATTCATATCTGAATGTATTACAAGGAGAAGCCAGAATAATTCTCATTATTTGGATGTGAGTATGAGGGAAGAAGACAAATCAAGATTATTCTCTTTTATTAATGAAGGTATTTGTTGCTATAAATCTCTCTCTTAGAAATGCTTTTGCTGCATTTCATACATTTTGGTATGTCATGTTTTCATTTTCATTTGTTTCAAGATATTTTTGAATTTCTCTTTTGATTTCTTCTTTGACTCATTAGTTGTTTATAAGCATGTTGTTTAACCTTTATGTTTTTGTGAGTTTTCTAGTTTTCTTCTTGTAACTGTTTTCTACTTTCATACCACTGTGTACAGAAATGATGCTTCATATGATTTCAAAATTCTTAAATTTAAGATTTGTTTTGTGGCAAAACATATGATCTATCCTGAAGAATATGCTGTATGCACTTAAGAACATGTATTCTGTTGCTGTTGGATGGAATGTTCTATAAATATCTGTTAAGTCCATCTGGTCTAATGTGTATATTGCTCCTGTTTAAAAATGTGCAGAGGTACTGAACTGAAATTTTTCCAAAGAAGATATACAAACGGACAAGTACACAGAAAGGTACTCAACATCACTAATCATCAAGGAACTTCAAATAAAAACCACAATGAGATATTTCCTCATACCGTTTAGAATGTATATCATCAAAAAGGCAAGAAATAGCAATACTGATGAGAAAAGGGAACACTGTTTCATTGTTTGTGGAAATGTAAATTTGTTCAGCCACTCTGGAAAACAGTATGGAGCTTCCTCAAAAAATTAAAAATAGAACTACCATATGATCCAGCAATTCTACTTCTGGGTATAGATTAAAAAATATGAAAAGGGAATATTAGAGAAATATCTGCTCTCCCATGTTTATTGCTGCATTTTTCTCCCAATATCCAAGATATAGAAACAACCTAAGTGCCAGTCAATGGATAAGTAGATGAAGAAGATATGGTATATATATATGCAATGGAATATTATTTAGCCATGTGAAAAAAGGACATCCTGTCATTTTCAACTATATGAATGGACTCTGAGGTCACTATGCTAAGGGAAACAAGTCAGATAGAGAAAGGTAAACTCTGTATGATATCACTTATATACAAATTTTTAAAAAGTCAACTTCATAGAAACAGACTAAAATGGTAGTTACCAGAGGCAGGGGGTTGGGGGAAAAGAGGAGATATTGGTCAGAGTATAAAGTTTCAGCTAAAAAGATGAATAAGGTCTGGGGATCTGATGCACAGCATAATGAATATACTCTAGCTGCTGAAAGAGTAGATCTTAAATATTCTCACCACAAAAAAAGGAAATGGTGACTATGTATTGTGATGCAGGTGTTAATAAATGCTGTAGTGGTAATCATTTTTCAATATATAAGTGTATCAAATCAACATGTTGTACACCTTAAACAATGAACAATGTTATATGTAAATTATCTTAATAAAGTGGAGGAAAAAAGTCCATAAACTAAGAAGCTAAAGAGGAAAACCTTATATTTTGCATAAAGGTAATTAAAATGCACAACGTTTAAGTATTTCAAAACATTTGAGTAATTGTCCTAAATGCAGAAACAAAATAACCAGTGAGATTGTTTAATCTGTTTCCCCAGAATTAGTGCATGCATTTGAATTAGGTAACTGCATAAAACAAAAAGCCTAAAATAAAAGTGAATGAATACAATAAATGCTTAATTTTTATATAAAAGAAGTCCAGAAGTAGGTAGTACAAGGCTTCTGTAGCTCTTCCATGATTATCAGAGACTCAGTCTCTTTCTATCGCATTGTGCCAGCATCCTATGATTTGCTGATTTTAATACTCAAGTATAAGAAAGATGCTCTCATGCCATACTTGTGATGCAATTTTCAGAAAGAAGGAAGAAAGGAAGGGCAAAGAGAAAGCACTTTCTAGGAAATTTTGCCGGTACATTGTCTTTAACAGCCTTATTTGAAATCTCATCACCACAATCACCTTCACATCATTTGCTAGAACAACATCACATGACCAAACCCAGATGCAATCTACTGTACAACACAGTACCTATAGTTAACAATATACTATTGTGCACTTTAAAATAAGAGGATATATGTCACATTAAGTGTTCTTACCACACATACACACAAACAGAAGGAAGTTTTTGGAGGAGATGGATGTGTTTAGTATCTTAATTGTGATGAAATATCACCAGTGTATGCATATGTCCAAACTCAGCAAGATGAATACATTAAATGCATGCAATTTTTGTACATCAATTATACATCATAAAGGTTAAAATTTTAAATAAAAAGGTTTCCTAACAGATGCATTGTTATCCATAAAAATTCAGAAAAAAGTTTTTACTAAGGAGGAAGAAAAGTGTATCTTCAGTAGACATTTACCAGTATATATTCTATTCAGTTAAAATGAAAATACAGTTGACCCTTGAGCAAAGGGTTAGTGGCACCAGCCCCTCAAGCAGTCAAAAATCCAACTTATAGTTGGCCCTCTGTATTTAAGGTTCCTCCACATAAATGATTCCTCCTTATCCGAGCTTCTGCATCCTCAGATTCAATCAAGCAGGGATTTTGTAGTACTGAAGTATTTACTATTGAAAAAAAAAAAAATCTGTGTGTAAGTGGACCTGCACAGTTCAAACCCATGTGGTTCAAGGGTCAACTGTATCTTTCCTTAAAAATATTTTAAGTGTCATATATCTGTTATAGTTTTTATTTCCTAATTAGCATAAAGTTTAATACTTAGTTGCATGTTTAATAGTCATTTGTGTTTCTGCATGTCTGTATTTACAAGAAGGTAAATTATGAGGAAGTCTTGAGAGACAAACCAAGGGCTGAGAAAAACAAAACAACTGCCATTTAACTTAATGGTTAGAAAAGAGCCAGTTGTAAATTCAGAGTAACTGTTCTTTATGGGACACATTTTGAGAAGAACCAAAGTATTACATGACCCACTGTAATGTGGAAAGTGTAAATTCCCTGTTACTGTCATTCGTGTGATATGAACCACTGTATCTCCAGAACGACCCTGTTCAAAAGTAATTATATTATCAGAGAAATAAAATTATTAGCACATTTGCATAAATTAATTTATTGTTTAAATAGCTGTAATGGAAAATGATGGTACTCTCAGGGTTTGTACTAAGGTAAATCATGACAGAGGAAAGGAGAATAAAATATGGCAAACTGCTTCAAAAGTAATTCATATTAGGGCTTTTCTCTGTTATACCAGGCTAAATTTCATCAGAGATTTATTTCCTTAAGTAGAGTGGCATCCCAAGGATACAGAATTCTGAAGATTAGTTTTCAAACTTTATTAAGGTCATCCTTGAATGGAATACATCATAAATTCTTATACTTTAACTTTTGATATGTTGAGTTAAAAACATTCAAAGCATACATGTATTGGTGAAGTAAAGCATTACAAAACAATGCCACTTAGTTTTTCTGGAAGAACTAGGGAACATACAGATAATGACCCTGAGTATGTCCTCTTATTCTCTATCATCAAAACATAATTTTGGTTGAGTGCACAGGACATGTGCCAACATCAAGATTTAAAAGAGTGTTTTGACTTTAGCTTTATTAATAAAATGCATGTACCTGAAATCTACTCTCTCTTCCTTCATCATGGTTGTAGGCCCAATCATTTCCTGGGACAATAAAGTTTATTCTCTCCTCCCAACCCTTGGTCGTAATAGGTAAGGTGGAAAAATTGAAGAAGGAGGGTCAAAAATCTGTGAGGATTCTTCACTAATGTATTAATAAATTAAGAAATTGGCTTTTGAGCACCGTTCTATCTCCATAAAGATAGGGGAATATGACAAAATGAATTCAACCAGGTGTAAACCAGGATACCATAGCCAAGAAATAATGAAAATCAAATGCTCTTACAAACTCATATCTAGTTAAGAATCATGCAATTTGATGCAGAATCTTGGCTTCCAAACCAAGTCAGCAAACTAAAAAAAAAAAAAAAAG